>NW_022097381.1:0-14540 GCF_006542625.1 Nomascus leucogenys
CCAGTATAGGCCTCTTAGCTCCCTGAATGTCCAATTGCATTTTCTATAGAAAGGGTGTTTCAGAAGTGCTCAATCAAAAGTAAGGTTCAACTCTGTTAATGCAAGAACAGAAAGAAGTTTCACAGAATCTTCTGTGTAGTTTTATTTGAAAGTATTCCTTTTTCCGCTATAGGCCTCTTAGCGCTCCGAATGTCCACTTGCATTTTCTACAGAAAGAGTGTTTCAGAACTCCTCAATCAAAAGTAAGGTTCAAGTCATTTAGTTGAATGCACAGAACAGAAAGAAGTTTCACAGATTTATTCTGTGTAGTTTTTATGAACTTTTTCTTTTTCCACTATAGTCCTCTTAGCGCCTTGAATGTCCACTTGTATTTTCTACAGAAAGAGTGTTTCAGAACTGCTCAATCAAAACTGAGGTTCAACTCTGTTAGTTGAATGCACAGAACAGTAAGAAGTTTCACAGATTTCTTCTGTGCAGTTTTTATTTGAAAATATTCCTTTTCCACTATAGGCCTCTAAGCGCCCTGAATGTCCAATTGCATTTTCTACAGAAAGAGTGTTTCAGAACTGCTCAATCAAAATAAGGTTAAACTCTGTTAGTTGAATGCACAGAACAGAAAGAAGTTTCACAGAATGCTTCTGTGTAGTTTGTATTTGAAGGTATTCCTTTTCCGCTATAGGCCTCTTAGCGCTCCGAAGGTCCACTTGCATTTTCTACAGAAAGAGTGTTTCAGAACTTCTCAATCAAAAGTAAGGTTCAACTCCGTTAGTTGAATGCACAGAACAGAGAGAAGTTTCACAGATAGCTTCTGTGTAGTTTTTATGTGAACTTTTTCCTTTTTCCACTATAGTCCTCTTAGCGCCCTGAATGTCCACTTGTATTTTCTACAGAAAGAGTGTTTCAGAACTGCTCAATCAAAATTTAGGTTCAACTCTGTTAGTTGAATGCACAGAACAGTAAGAAGTTTCACAGATTTCTTCTGTGCAGTTTTTATTTGAAAATATTCCTTTTCCACTATAGGCCTCTTAGCGCCCTGAATGTCCACTTGCATTTTCTACAGAAAGAGTGTTTCAGAACTGCTCAATCAAAAGTAAGGTTAAACTCTGTTAGTTGAATGCAAGAACAGAAAGAAGTTTCACAGAATGCTTCTGTGTAGTTTTTATTTGAAGATATTCTTTTTCCGCTATAGGCCTCTTAGCGCTCCGAAGGTCCACTTGCATTTTCTACAGAAAGAGTGTTTCAGAACTGCTCAATCAAAAGTAAGGTTCAACTCTGTTAGTTGAATGCACAGAACAGAAAAAGTTTCACAGATTGCTTCTGTGTAGTTTTTTTTGAACTATTCCTTTTTCCACTATGGCCTCTTAGCGCCCTGAATGTCCACTTGCATTTTCTACAGAAAGAGTGTTTCAGAACTGCTCAATCAAAAGTAAGGTTCAACTCTGTTAGTTGAATGCACAGAACAGATAGAAGTTTCACAGATTCTTCTGTGTAGTTTTTATTTGAAAATATTCCTTTTTCCACTATAGGCCTCTTAGCGCCCTGAATGTCCACTTGCATTTTCTACAGAAAGAGTGTTTCAGAACTGCTCAATCAAAATAAGGTTCAACTCTGTTAGTTGAATGCACAGAACAGAAAGAAGTTTCACAGATTGCTTCTGTGTAGTTTTTTTTGAATATATTCTTTTTCCACTATAGGCCTCTTAGCGCCCTGAATGTCCACTTGCATTTTCTACAGAAAGAGTGTTTCAGAACTGCTCAATCAAAAGTAAGGTTCAACTCTGTTAGTTGAATGCACAGAACAGAAGAAGTTTCACAGATTGCTTCTGTGTAGTTTTTATTTGAATTTCCTTTTTCCACTATAGGCCTCTTAGCGCCCTGAATGTCCACTTGCATTTTCTACAGAAAGAGTGTTTCAGAACTGCTCAATCAAAATAAGGTTCAACTCTGTTAGTTGAATGCACAGAACAGTAAGAAGTTTCACAGATTTCTTCTGTGTAGTTTTTATTTGAAAATATTTTTCCACTATAGGCCTCTTAGCGCCCTGAATGTCCACTTGCATTTTCTACAGAAAGAGTGTTTCAGAACTGCTCAATCAAAAATAAGGTTCAACTCTGTTAGTTGAATGCACAGAACAGTAAGAAGTTTCACAGATTGCTTCTGTGTAGTTTTTATTTGAAATATTCCTTTTTCCGCTATAGGCCTCTTAGCGCCCTGAATGTCCACTTGCATTTTCTACAGAAAGAGTGTTTCAGAACTGCTCAATCAAAAGTAAGGTTCAACTCTGTTAGTTGAATGCACAGAACAGAAAGAAGTTTCACAGATTGCTTCTGTGTAGTTTTTATTTGAAATATTTTTTTCCTATAGGCCTCTTAGCGCCTGAATGTCCACTTGCATTTTCTACAGAAAGAGTGTTTCAGAACTGCTCAATCAAAAGTAAGGTTCAACTCTGTTAGTTGAATGCACAGAACAGAAGAAGTTTCACAGATATTCTGTGTAGTTTTTATTTGAATATTCCTTTTTCCACTATAGGCCTCTTAGCGCCCTGAATGTCCACTTGCATTTTCTACAGAAAGAGTGTTTCAGAACTGCTCAATCAAAACTAAGGTTCAACTCTGTTAGTTGAATGCACAGAACAGAGAGAAGTTTCACAGATTTCTTCTGTAGTTTTTATTTGAAATATTCCTTTTTCCACTATAGGCCTCTTAGCGCCCTGAATGTCCACTTGCATTTTCTACAGAAAGAGTGTTTCAGAACTGCTCAATCAAAACTAAGGTTCAACTCTGTTAGTTGAATGCACAGAACAGTAAGAAGTTTCACAGATTGCTTCTGTGTAGTTTTTATTTGAAATATTCCTTTTTCCATAGGCCTCTTAGCGCCCTGAATGTCCACTTGCATTTTCTACAGAAAGTGTGTTTCAGAACTGCTCAATCAAAAGTAAGGTTCAACTCTGTTAGTTGAATGCACAGAACAGAAAGAAGTTTCACAGAATGCTTCTGTGTAGTTTTTATTTGAAGTATTACTTTTTCCCTATAGGCCTCTTAGCGCCCTGAATGTCCACTTGCATTTTCTACAGAAAGAGTGTTTCAGAACTGCTCAATCAAAAGTAAGGTTCAACTCTGTTAGTTGAATGCACAGAACAGTAAGAAGTTTCACAGATTTTTTCTGTGTTTTTTATGAACTATTCTTTTTCCACTATAGGCCTCTTAGCGCCCTGAATGTTCCTTGCATTTTCTACAGAAAGAGTGTTTCAGAACTGCTCAATAAAACTGGTTCAACTCTGTTAGTTGAATGCACAGAACAGTAAGAAGTTTCACAGATTTCTTCTGTGCAGTTTTTATTTGAAAATATTCCTTTTTCCACTATAGGCCTCTTAGCGCCCTGAATGTCCAATTGCATTTTCTACAGAAAGAGTGTTTCAGAACTGCTCAATCAAAACTAAGGTTCAACTCTGTTAGCTGAATGCACAGAACAGAAAGAAGTTTCACAGAATCTTCTGTGTAGTTTGTATTTGAAGTATTCCTTTTTCCGCTATAGGCCTCTTAGCGCTCCGAAGTCCACTTGCATTTTCTACAGAAAGAGTGTTTCAGAACTCTCAATCAAAAGTAAGGTTCAACTCCGTTAGTTGAATGCACAGAACAGAGAGAAGTTTCACAGATAGCTTCTGTGTAGTTTTTATGTGAACTTTTTCTTTTTCCACTATAGTCCTCTTAGCGCCCTGAATGTCCACTTGTATTTTCTACAGAAAGAGTGTTTCAGAACTGCTCAATCAAAACTGAGGTTCAACTCTGTTAGTTGAATGCACAGAACAGTAAGAAGTTTCACAGATTTCTTCTGTGCAGTTTTTATTTGAAAATATTCCTTTTCCACTATAGGCCTCTTAGCGCCCTGAATGTCCACTTGCATTTTCTACAGAAAGAGTGTTTCAGAACTGCTCAATCAAAATAAGGTTAACTCTGTTAGTTGAATGCACAGAACAGAAAGAAGTTTCACAGAATGCTTCTGTGTAGTTTTATTTGAAGGTATTATTTTTCCGCTATAGGCCTCTTAGCGCTCCGAAGGTCCACTTGCATTTTCTACAGAAAGATGTTTTCAGAACTTCTCAATCAAAAGTAAGGTTCAACTCGTTATTGAATGCACAGAACAGAGAGAAGTTTCACAGATAGCTTCTGTGTAGTTTTATTTGAACCTTTTTCCTTTTCCACTATAGTCTCTTAGCGCCCTGAATGTCCACTTGTATTTTCTCAGAAAGAGTGGTTTCAGGAACTGCTCAATCAAAATTGAGGTTCAACTCTGTTAGTTGAATGCACAGAACAGTAAGAAGTTTCACAGATTTCTTCTGTGCAGTTTTTTATTTGAAATATTCCTTTCCACTATAGGCCTCTTAGCGCCCTGAATGTCCACTTGCATTTTCTAAGAAAGAGTGTTCAGAACTGCTCAATCAAAAGTAGTTAAACTCTGTTAGTTGAATGCAAAAAGAAAGAAGTTTCACAGAATGCTTCTGTGTAGTTTTTATTGAAGATATTACTTTTTCCGCTGTAGCCTCTTAGCGCTCCGAAGGTCCAGTCCATTTTCTACAGAAAGAGTGTTTTCAGAACTGCTCAATCAAAAGTAAGGTTCAACTCTGTTAGTTGAATGCACAGAACGAAAGAGTTTCACAGATTGCTTCTGTATAGTTTTTGTTTGAAGATATTCCTTTTTCTACTATGGGCTCTTAGCGCCATGAATGTCACTTGCATTTTCTACAGAAAGAGTGTTTCAGAACTGCTCATCAAACTAGTTCAACTCTGTTAGTTGAATGCACAGAACAGAGAGAAGTTTCACAGATATCTTCTGTGTAGTTTTTTTTGAACCTATTCCTTTTTCCACTATAGGCCTCTTAGCGCCCTGAATGTCCACTTGTATTTTCTACAGAAGAGTGTTTCAGACTGCTCAATCAAAACTAAGGTTCAACTCTGTTAGTTGAAAGCACAGAACAGAAAGAAGTTTCACAGATTGCTTCTTTGTAGTTTTTGTTTGAAGATATTCCCTTGTCCACTATAGGCCTCTTAGAGCCATGAATGTCCACTTGCATTTTCTACAGAAAGAGTGTTTCAGAACTTGTCAATCAAAATTAAGGTTCAACTGTGTTAGTTTAAAGAACAGAACAGTAAGAAGTTTCACAGATTGCTTCTGTGTAATTTTTATTTGAAGGTGTTCCTTTTTCCACAATAGGCCTCTTAGCGCCCTGAATGTCCACTTGCATTTTCTACAGAAAGGGTGTTTCAGAACTGCTCAATCAAATGTAAGGTTGAACTCTGTCAGTTGAATGCACAGAACTGTAAGATGTTTCACAGATAGCTTCTTTGTAGTTTTTATTTGAACATATACCTTTCTCAACTATAGGCCTCTTAGCGCCCTGAATGTTCACATGCATTTTCTGCAGAAAGAGTGTTTCATTACTTCTCAATATAAACTAAGGTTCAACTCTGTTAGTTGAATGCACAGAACAGTAAGAAGTTTCACAGATTTCTTCTGTGTAGTTTTTATTTGAACATATTCATTTTTCCGCTATAGGCCTCTTAGCGCCCTGAATGTTCACTTGCATTTTCTACAGAAAGAGTGTTTCAGAACTGCTCAATAATAACTAAGGTTCAACTCTGTTAGTTGAATGCACAGAACAGTAAGAAGTTTCGCAGATTGCTTCTGTGCAGTTTTTATTTGAAAATATTCCTTTTTCCAGTATAGGCCTCTTAGCTCCCTGAATGTCCAATTGCATTTTCTATAGAAAGGGTGTTTCAGAAGTGCTCAATCAAAAGTAAGGTTCAACTCTGTTAGATGAATGCAAAGAACAGAAAGAAGTTTCACAGAATCCTTCTGTGTAGTTTGTATTTGAAAGTATTCCTTTTTCCGCTATAGGCCTCTTAGCGCTCCGAAGGTCCACTTGCATTTTCTACAGAAAGAGTGTTTCAGAACTCCTCAATCAAAAGTAAGGTTCAAGTCCTTAGTTGAATGCACAGAACAGACAGAAGTTTCACAGATAGATTCTGTGTAGTTTTTATGTGAACTTTTTCTTTTTTCCACTATAGTCCTCTTAGCGCCTTGAATGTCCACTTGTATTTTCTACAGAAAGAGTGTTTCAGAACTGCTCAATCAAAACTGAGGTTCAACTCTGTTAGTTGAATGCACAGAACAGTAAGAAGTTTCACAGATTTCTTCTGTGCAGTTTTTATTTGAAAATATTCCTTTTCCACTATAGGCCGCATAGCGCCCTGAATGTCCAATTGCATTTTCTACAGAAAGAGTGTTTCAGAACTGCTCAATCAAAATTAAGGTTAAACTCTGTTAGTTGAATGCACAGAACAGAAAGAAGTTTCACAGAATGCTTCTGTGTAGTTTGTATTTGAAGGTATTACTTTTTCCGCTATAGGCCTCTTAGCGCTCCGAAGGTCCACTTGCATTTTCTACAGAAAGAGTGTTTCAGAACTTCTCAATCAAAAGTAAGGTTCAACTCCGTTATTTGAATGCACAGAACAGAGAGAAGTTTCACAGATAGCTTCTGTGTAGTTTTTATGTGAACTTTTTCCTTTTTCCACTATAGTCCTCTTAGCGCCCTGAATGTCCACTTGTATTTTCTACAGAAAGAGTGTTTCAGAACTGCTCAATCAAAATTGAGGTTCAACTCTGTTAGTTGAATGCACAGAACAGTAAGAAGTTTCACAGATTTCTTCTGTGCAGTTTTTATTTGAAAATATTCCTTTTCCACTATAGGCCTCTTAGCGCCCTGAATGTCCACTTGCATTTTCTACAGAAAGAGTGTTTCAGAACTGCTCAATCAAAAGTAAAGTTAAACTCTGTTAGTTGAATGCAATGAACAGAAAGAAGTTTCACAGAATGCTTCTGTGTAGTTTTTATTTGAAGATATTACTTTTTCCGCTGTAGGCCTCTTAGCGCTCCGAAGGTCCACGTCCATTTTCTACAGAAAGAGTGTTTCAGAACTGCTCAATCAAAAGTAAGGTTCAACTCTGTTAGTTGAATGCACAGAACAGAAAGAAGTTTCACAGATTGCTTCTGTATAGTTTTTGTTTGAAGATATTCCTTTTTCTACTATGGGCCTCTTAGCGCCATGAATGTCCACTTGCATTTTCTACAGAAAGAGTGTTTCAGAACTGCTCAATCCAAACTAAGGTTCAACTCTGTTAGTTGAATGCACAGAACAGAGAGAAGTTTCACAGATATCTTCTGTGTAGTTTTTATTTGAACCTATTCCTTTTTCCACTATAGGCCTCTTAGCGCCCTGAATGTCCACTTGTATTTTCTACAGAAAGAGTGTTTCAGAACTGCTCAATCAAAACTAAGGTTCAACTCTGTTAGTTGAAAGCACAGAACAGAAAGAAGTTTCACAGATTGCTTCTTTGTAGTTTTTGTTTGAAGATATTCCCTTGTCCACTATAGGCCTCTTAGAGCCATGAATGTCCACTTGCATTTTCTACAGAAAGAGTGTTTCAGAACTGTTCAATCAAAATTAAGGTTCAACTGTGTTAGTTTAAAGAACAGAACCGTAAGAAGTTTCACAGATTGCTTCTGTGTAATTTTTATTTGAAGGTGTTCCTTTTTCCACCATAGGCCTCTTAGCGCCCTGAATGTCCACTTGCATTTTCTACAGAAAGGGTGTTTCAGAACTGCTCAATCAAATGTAAGGTTGAACTCTGTCAGTTGAATGCACAGAACTGTAAGATGTTTCACAGATAGCTTCTTTGTAGTTTTTATTTGAACATATACCTTTCTCAACTATAGGCCTCTTAGCGCCCTGAATGTTCACATGCATTTTCTGCAGAAAGAGTGTTTCATTACTTCTCAATATAAACTAAGGTTCAACTCTGTTAGTTGAATGCACAGAACAGTAAGAAGTTTCACAGATTTCTTCTGTGTAGTTTTTATTTGAACATATTCATTTTTCCGCTATAGGCCTCTTAGCGCCCTGAATGTTCACTTGCATTTTCTACAGAAAGAGTGTTTCAGAACTGCTCAATAATAACTAAGGTTCAACTCTGTTAGTTGAATGCACAGAACAGTAAGAAGTTTCGCAGATTGCTTCTGTGCAGTTTTTATTTGAAAATATTCCTTTTTCCAGTATAGGCCTCTTAGCTCCCTGAATGTCCAATTGCATTTTCTATAGAAAGGGTGTTTCAGAAGTGCTCAATCAAAAGTAAGGTTCAACTCTGTTAGATGAATGCAAAGAACAGAAAGAAGTTTCACAGAATCCTTCTGTGTAGTTTTTATTTGAAATTATTCCTTTTTCCGCTATAGGCCTCTTAGCGCTCCGAAGGTCCACTTGCATTTTCTACAGAAAGAGTGTTTCAGAACTCCTCAATCAAAAGTAAGGTTCAAGTCCTTAGTTGAATGCACAGAACAGACAGAAGTTTCACAGATAGATTCTGTGTAGTTTTTATGTGAACTTTTTCTTTTTTCCACTATAGTCCTCTTAGCGCCTTGAATGTCCACTTGTATTTTCTACAGAAAGAGTGTTTCAGAACTGCTCAATCAAAACTGAGGTTCAACTCTGTTAGTTGAATGCACAGAACAGTAAGAAGTTTCACAGATTTCTTCTGTGCAGTTTTTATTTGAAAATATTCCTTTTCCACTATAGGCCGCATAGCGCCCTGAATGTCCAATTGCATTTTCTACAGAAAGAGTGTTTCAGAACTGCTCAATCAAAATTAAGGTTAAACTCTGTTAGTTGAATGCACAGAACAGAAAGAAGTTTCACAGAATGCTTCTGTGTAGTTTGTATTTGAAGGTATTACTTTTTCCGCTATAGGCCTCTTAGCGCTCCGAAGGTCCACTTGCATTTTCTACAGAAAGAGTGTTTCAGAACTTCTCAATCAAAAGTAAGGTTCAACTCCGTTATTTGAATGCACAGAACAGAGAGAAGTTTCACAGATAGCTTCTGTGTAGTTTTTATGTGAACTTTTTCCTTTTTCCACTATAGTCCTCTTAGCGCCCTGAATGTCCACTTGTATTTTCTACAGAAAGAGTGTTTCAGAACTGCTCAATCAAAATTGAGGTTCAACTCTGTTAGTTGAATGCACAGAACAGTAAGAAGTTTCACAGATTTCTTCTGTGCAGTTTTTATTTGAAAATATTCCTTTTCCACTATAGGCCTCTTAGCGCCCTGAATGTCCACTTGCATTTTCTACAGAAAGAGTGTTTCAGAACTGCTCAATCAAAAGTAAAGTTAAACTCTGTTAGTTGAATGCAATGAACAGAAAGAAGTTTCACAGAATGCTTCTGTGTAGTTTTTATTTGAAGATATTACTTTTTCCGCTGTAGGCCTCTTAGCGCTCCGAAGGTCCACGTCCATTTTCTACAGAAAGAGTGTTTCAGAACTGCTCAATCAAAAGTAAGGTTCAACTCTGTTAGTTGAATGCACAGAACAGAAAGAAGTTTCACAGATTGCTTCTGTATAGTTTTTGTTTGAAGATATTCCTTTTTCTACTATGGGCCTCTTAGCGCCATGAATGTCCACTTGCATTTTCTACAGAAAGAGTGTTTCAGAACTGCTCAATCCAAACTAAGGTTCAACTCTGTTAGTTGAATGCACAGAACAGAGAGAAGTTTCACAGATATCTTCTGTGTAGTTTTTATTTGAACCTATTCCTTTTTCCACTATAGGCCTCTTAGCGCCCTGAATGTCCACTTGTATTTTCTACAGAAAGAGTGTTTCAGAACTGCTCAATCAAAACTAAGGTTCAACTCTGTTAGTTGAAAGCACAGAACAGAAAGAAGTTTCACAGATTGCTTCTTTGTAGTTTTTGTTTGAAGATATTCCCTTGTCCACTATAGGCCTCTTAGAGCCATGAATGTCCACTTGCATTTTCTACAGAAAGAGTGTTTCAGAACTGTTCAATCAAAATTAAGGTTCAACTGTGTTAGTTTAAAGAACAGAACCGTAAGAAGTTTCACAGATTGCTTCTGTGTAATTTTTATTTGAAGGTGTTCCTTTTTCCACCATAGGCCTCTTAGCGCCCTGAATGTCCACTTGCATTTTCTACAGAAAGGGTGTTTCAGAACTGCTCAATCAAATGTAAGGTTGAACTCTGTCAGTTGAATGCACAGAACTGTAAGATGTTTCACAGATAGCTTCTTTGTAGTTTTTATTTGAACATATACCTTTCTCAACTATAGGCCTCTTAGCGCCCTGAATGTTCACATGCATTTTCTGCAGAAAGAGTGTTTCATTACTTCTCAATATAAACTAAGGTTCAACTCTGTTAGTTGAATGCACAGAACAGTAAGAAGTTTCACAGATTTCTTCTGTGTAGTTTTTATTTGAACATATTCATTTTTCCGCTATAGGCCTCTTAGCGCCCTGAATGTTCACTTGCATTTTCTACAGAAAGAGTGTTTCAGAACTGCTCAATAATAACTAAGGTTCAACTCTGTTAGTTGAATGCACAGAACAGTAAGAAGTTTCGCAGATTGCTTCTGTGCAGTTTTTATTTGAAAATATTCCTTTTTCCAGTATAGGCCTCTTAGCTCCCTGAATGTCCAATTGCATTTTCTATAGAAAGGGTGTTTCAGAAGTGCTCAATCAAAAGTAAGGTTCAACTCTGTTAGATGAATGCAAAGAACAGAAAGAAGTTTCACAGAATCCTTCTGTGTAGTTTGTATTTGAAAGTATTCCTTTTTCCGCTATAGGCCTCTTAGCGCTCCGAAGGTCCACTTGCATTTTCTACAGAAAGAGTGTTTCAGAACTCCTCAATCAAAAGTAAGGTTCAAGTCCGTTAGTTGAATGCACAGAACAGACAGAAGTTTCACAGATAGATTCTGTGTAGTTTTTATGTGAACTTTTTCTTTTTTCCACTATAGTCCTCTTAGCGCCTTGAATGTCCACTTGTATTTTCTACAGAAAGAGTGTTTCAGAACTGCTCAATCAAAACTGAGGTTCAACTCTGTTAGTTGAATGCACAGAACAGTAAGAAGTTTCACAGATTTCTTCTGTGCAGTTTTTATTTGAAAATATTCCTTTTCCACTATAGGCCGCATAGCGCCCTGAATGTCCAATTGCATTTTCTACAGAAAGAGTGTTTCAGAACTGCTCAATCAAAATTAAGGTTAAACTCTGTTAGTTGAATGCACAGAACAGAAAGAAGTTTCACAGAATGCTTCTGTGTAGTTTGTATTTGAAGGTATTACTTTTTCCGCTATAGGCCTCTTAGCGCTCCGAAGGTCCACTTGCATTTTCTACAGAAAGAGTGTTTCAGAACTTCTCAATCAAAAGTAAGGTTCAACTCCGTTATTTGAATGCACAGAACAGAGAGAAGTTTCACAGATAGCTTCTGTGTAGTTTTTATGTGAACTTTTTCCTTTTTCCACTATAGTCCTCTTAGCGCCCTGAATGTCCACTTGTATTTTCTACAGAAAGAGTGTTTCAGAACTGCTCAATCAAAATTGAGGTTCAACTCTGTTAGTTGAATGCACAGAACAGTAAGAAGTTTCACAGATTTCTTCTGTGCAGTTTTTATTTGAAAATATTCCTTTTCCACTATAGGCCTCTTAGCGCCCTGAATGTCCACTTGCATTTTCTACAGAAAGAGTGTTTCAGAACTGCTCAATCAAAAGTAAAGTTAAACTCTGTTAGTTGAATGCAATGAACAGAAAGAAGTTTCACAGAATGCTTCTGTGTAGTTTTTATTTGAAGATATTACTTTTTCCGCTGTAGGCCTCTTAGCGCTCCGAAGGTCCACGTCCATTTTCTACAGAAAGAGTGTTTCAGAACTGCTCAATCAAAAGTAAGGTTCAACTCTGTTAGTTGAATGCACAGAACAGAAAGAAGTTTCACAGATTGCTTCTGTATAGTTTTTGTTTGAAGATATTCCTTTTTCTACTATGGGCCTCTTAGCGCCATGAATGTCCACTTGCATTTTCTACAGAAAGAGTGTTTCAGAACTGCTCAATCCAAACTAAGGTTCAACTCTGTTAGTTGAATGCACAGAACAGAGAGAAGTTTCACAGATATCTTCTGTGTAGTTTTTATTTGAACCTATTCCTTTTTCCACTATAGGCCTCTTAGCGCCCTGAATGTCCACTTGTATTTTCTACAGAAAGAGTGTTTCAGAACTGCTCAATCAAAACTAAGGTTCAACTCTGTTAGTTGAAAGCACAGAACAGAAAGAAGTTTCACAGATTGCTTCTTTGTAGTTTTTGTTTGAAGATATTCCCTTGTCCACTATAGGCCTCTTAGAGCCATGAATGTCCACTTGCATTTTCTACAGAAAGAGTGTTTCAGAACTGTTCAATCAAAATTAAGGTTCAACTGTGTTAGTTTAAAGAACAGAACCGTAAGAAGTTTCACAGATTGCTTCTGTGTAATTTTTATTTGAAGGTGTTCCTTTTTCCACCATAGGCCTCTTAGCGCCCTGAATGTCCACTTGCATTTTCTACAGAAAGGGTGTTTCAGAACTGCTCAATCAAATGTAAGGTTGAACTCTGTCAGTTGAATGCACAGAACTGTAAGATGTTTCACAGATAGCTTCTTTGTAGTTTTTATTTGAACATATACCTTTCTCAACTATAGGCCTCTTAGCGCCCTGAATGTTCACATGCATTTTCTGCAGAAAGAGTGTTTCATTACTTCTCAATATAAACTAAGGTTCAACTCTGTTAGTTGAATGCACAGAACAGTAAGAAGTTTCACAGATTTCTTCTGTGTAGTTTTTATTTGAACATATTCATTTTTCCGCTATAGGCCTCTTAGCGCCCTGAATGTTCACTTGCATTTTCTACAGAAAGAGTGTTTCAGAACTGCTCAATAATAACTAAGGTTCAACTCTGTTAGTTGAATGCACAGAACAGTAAGAAGTTTCGCAGATTGCTTCTGTGCAGTTTTTATTTGAAAATATTCCTTTTTCCAGTATAGGCCTCTTAGCTCCCTGAATGTCCAATTGCATTTTCTATAGAAAGGGTGTTTCAGAAGTGCTCAATCAAAAGTAAGGTTCAACTCTGTTAGATGAATGCAAAGAACAGAAAGAAGTTTCACAGAATCCTTCTGTGTAGTTTTTATTTGAAAATATTCCTTTTTCCGCTATAGGCCTCTTAGCGCTCCGAAGGTCCACTTGCATTTTCTACAGAAAGAGTGTTTCAGAACTCCTCAATCAAAAGTAAGGTTCAAGTCCGTTAGTTGAATGCACAGAACAGACAGAAGTTTCACAGATAGATTCTGTGTAGTTTTTATGTGAACTTTTTCTTTTTTCCACTATAGTCCTCTTAGCGCCTTGAATGTCCACTTGTATTTTCTACAGAAAGAGTGTTTCAGAACTGCTCAATCAAAACTGAGGTTCAACTCTGTTAGTTGAATGCACAGAACAGTAAGAAGTTTCACAGATTTCTTCTGTGCAGTTTTTATTTGAAAATATTCCTTTTCCACTATAGGCCGCATAGCGCCCTGAATGTCCAATTGCATTTTCTACAGAAAGAGTGTTTCAGAACTGCTCAATCAAAATTAAGGTTAAACTCTGTTAGTTGAATGCACAGAACAGAAAGAAGTTTCACAGAATGCTTCTGTGTAGTTTTTATTTGAAGGTATTACTTTTTCCGCTATAGGCCTCTTAGCGCTCCGAAGGTCCACTTGCATTTTCTACAGAAAGAGTGTTTCAGAACTTCTCAATCAAAAGTAAGGTTCAACTCCGTTATTTGAATGCACAGAACAGAGAGAAGTTTCACAGATAGCTTCTGTGTAGTTTTTATGTGAACTTTTTCCTTTTTCCACTATAGTCCTCTTAGCGCCCTGAATGTCCACTTGTATTTTCTACAGAAAGAGTGTTTCAGAACTGCTCAATCAAAATTGAGGTTCAACTCTGTTAGTTGAATGCACAGAACAGTAAGAAGTTTCACAGATTTCTTCTGTGAAGTTTTTATTTGAAAATATTCCTTTTCCACTATAGGCCTCTTAGCGCCCTGAATGTCCACTTGCATTTTCTACAGAAAGAGTGTTTCAGAACTGCTCAATCAAAAGTCAAGTTAAACTCTGTTAGTTGAATGCAATGAACAGAAAGAAGTTTCACAGAATGCTTCTGTGTAGTTTTTATTTGAAGATATTCCTTTTTCCATAGGCCTCTTAGCGCTGAAGTCCACTTGCATTTTCTACAGAAAGAGTGTTTCAGAACTGCTCAATCAAAAGTAAGGTTCAACTCTGTTAGTTGAATGCACAGAACAGAAAGAAGTTTCACAGATTGCTTCTTGTAGTTTTTATTTGAAGATATTCCTTTTACTATAGGCCTCTTAGCGCCCTGAATGTCCACTTGCATTTTCTACAGAAAGAGTGTTTCAGAACTGCTCAATCAAAATTAAGGTTCAACTCTGTTAGTTGAATGCACAGAACAGAAGAAGTTTCACAGATTTCTTCTGTGTAGTTTTTATTTGAACCTATTCCTTTTTCCACTATAGGCCTCTTAGCGCCCTGAATGTCCACTTGCATTTTCTACAGAAAGAGTGTTTCAGAACTGCTCAATCAAAACTAAGGTTCAACTCTGTTAGTTGAATCACAGAACAGAAGAAGTTTCA
>NW_022097382.1:0-18651 GCF_006542625.1 Nomascus leucogenys
AAAGATATATCTTCAAATAAAAACTACACAGAAGCATTCTGTGAAACTGCTTTGTGTTCTGTCCATTCAACTAAGAGAGTTGAAGCTTACTTTTGATTGAGCATTCTGAAACACTCTTTCTGTAGAAACTGCAGGTGGACATTCTGAGCGCTAAGGGGCCTATAGTGGAAAAAGGAATATCTTCAAATAAAAACTACCCAGAAGCATTCTGTGAAACTTCTTACACTTCTGTCCATTCAACTAACAGAGTTGCAGCATACATTTGATTGAGCAGTTCTGAAACACCTTTCTGTAGAACTGCAAGTTGACATTCCGAGCGCAAAGGGACCTATAGTGGAAAAAAGAATATCTCCAAATAAAAGCTACACAGAAGCATTCTCTGAAACTTCTTTCTGTTCTGTGCATTCATCTAACTGAGTTGAAGCTTACTTTTGATTGAGCAGTTCTGAAACACACTTTATGAAGACACTGCAAGTTGACATTCCGAGCGCTAAAGCGCCTACAGTGGCAAAAGGGATATCTTCCAACAAAAACTACACAGAAGCAGTCTGTGAAACTTCTTTCTGTTCTGTGCATTCAACTAACAGAGTTGAAGCTTACTTTTCATTGAGCAGCTCTGAAACACTCTTTCTGTAGAAATAGCAAGCAGACATTCGGAGCGCTATGGGGCCTATAGTGCAAAAAGGGATATCTTCAAATAAAAACTACACAGAAGCATTCTGTGAAACTTCTTTCTGTTCTGTGCATTCAATTAACAGAGTTGAAGCTCACTTTTGGTTGAGCAGTTCTGAAACACTCTTTCTGTAGAAACTGCAATTTCATATACTGGGCATTAAATGGCCTATAGTGGAAAAAGGAATATCTTCAAATTAAAACTACACTGAAGCATTCTGTGAAACTGCTTTGTGTTCTGTCCATTAAACTAACAGAGTTGAAGCTTACTTTAGATTGAGTAGTTCTAAAACACTCTTTCTGTAGAACCTGCAAGTTGACATTCCAAGCGCTAAGAGTCCTCCAGTGGAAAAAGGAATATCTCCAAATAAAAACTACACAGAAGCATTCTGTGAAACTTCTTTCTGTTCTGTGCATTCAACTAACAGAGTTGAAGCTTACCTTTGATTGAGCAGTTCTGAAACACTCTTTATGAAGAAACTGCAAGTTGCCATTCACAGCGCTAAGGGGCTTATACTGGAAAAAGGACATCTTCCAACAAAAACTAAACAGAAGCATTCTGTGAAACTTCTTTCTGTTCTGTGCATTCATCTAACAGAGTTCAAGCATACTTTAGATTGGGCAGTTCTGAAACACTCCTTCTGTAGAAACTGCAAGCAGACATTCGGAGCGCGACGGGGCCTATAGTGCAAAAAGGTATATCTTCAAATAAAAACTACACAGAAGCATTCTGTGAAACTTCTTTCTGTTCTTTGCATTCAACTAACAGAGTTGAAGCTTACTATTGATTGGCAGTTCTGAAACACTCTTTCTGTGGAAACGCAAGTGCATATTCTGAGCACTAAATGTCCTATAGTGGAAAAAGGAATATCTTCAATAAAAACAACACAGAAGCATTCTGTGAAACTTCTTTCTGTTCTGTGCATTCAACTAACAGAGTTGAAGCTTACTTTTGATTGAGCAGTTCCTATACACTCTTTCTGTAGAAAGTGCAATTTGACATTTCGAGCGCTACTGGGCCCATAGGGGAAAAAGGGATATCTTCCAATAAAAACTTCACAGAAGCATTCTGTGAAACTTCTTTCTGTTCTGTGCATTTAACTAACAGATTTGAAGCTTACTTTTGATTGAGCATTTCTGAAACACTCTTTATGAAGAAACTGCAAGTCGACATTCGGAGCGCTACTGGGCCCATAGTGGAAAAAGATATATCTTCAAATAAAAACTACACAGCAGCATTCTGTGAAACTGCTTTGTGTTCTGTCCATTCAACTAAGAGAGTTGAAGCTTACTTTTGATTCAGCATTTCTGAAACACTCTTTCTGTAGAAACTGCAATTTGACATTTCGAGCGCTACTGGGACATAGTGGAAAAAGGGATATCTTCAAATAAAAACTACACAGAAGCATACTGTGAAACTTCTTTCTGTTCTGTGCATTCAATTAACAGAGTTGAAGCTCACTTTTGGTTGAGCAGTTCTGAAACACTCTTTCTGTAGAAACTGCAATTTCATATACTGGGCATTAAATGGCCTATAGTGGAAAAAGGAATATCTTCAAATTAAAACTACACTGAAGCATTCTGTGAAACTGCTTTGTGTTCTGTCCATTAAAACAGAGTTGAAGCTTACTTTAGATTGAGGAGTTCTAAAACACTCTTTCTGTAGAACCTGCAAGTTGACATTCCAAGCGCTAAGAGTCCTCCAGTGGAAAAAGGAATATCTCCAAATAAAAACTACACAGAAGCATTCTGTGAAACTTCTTTCTGTTCTGTTCATTCAACTAACAGAGTTGAAGCTTACTTTTGATTGAGCAGTTCTGAAACACTCTTTCTGTAGAAACTGCAGGTGGACATTCGGAACGCTACTGGGCCCAGAGTGGAAAAAGTTATATCTTGAAATAAAAACTACACAGAAGCATTCTGTGAAACTGCTTTGTGTTCTGTCCATTCAACTAACAGAGTTGAAGCTTACTTTTGATTGAGCAGTTCTGAAACACTCTTTCTGTAGAAATTGCAAGTGGACATTCCGAGCGCTAAGGGTCCTGTAGTGGAAAAAGGAATATGTCCAAATAAAAACTACACAGAAGCATTTGTGAAACTTCTTTCTGTTCTGTGCATTCAACTAACAGAGTTGAAGCTTACTTTTGATTGAGCAGTTCCTAAACACTCTTTCTGTAGAAAGTGCAATTTGACATTTCGAGCGCTACTGGGCCCATAGTGGAAAAAGGGATATCTTCCAATAAAAACTTCACAGAAGCATTCTGTGAAACTTCTTTCTGTTCTGTGCATTTAACTAACAGATTTGAAGCTTACTTTTGATTGAGCATTTCTGAAACACTCTTTATGAAGAAACTGCAAGTCGACATTCGGAGCGCTACTGGGCCCATAGTGGAAAAAGATATATCTTCAAATAAAAACTACACAGAAGCATTCTGTGAAACTGCTTTGTGTTCTGTCCATTCAACTAAGAGAGTTGAAGCTTACTTTTGATTAGCATTTCTGAAACACTCTTTCTGTAGAAACTGCAATTTGACATTTCGAGCGCTACTGGGCCCATAGTGGAAAAAGGGATATCTTCCAATAAAAACTACACAGAAGCATTCTGTGAAACTTCTTTCTGTTCTGTGCATTGAACTAACAGAGTTGAAGCTGACTTTTGATTGAGCAGTTCTGAAACACTCTTTCTGTAGAACCTGCAAATTGACATTCCGAGCGCTAAGAGTCCTACAGTGGAAAAAGGAATATCTCCAAATAAAAACTACACAGAAGCATTCTGTGAAACTTCTTTCTGTTCTGTGCATTCAACTAACAGAGTTGAAGCTTACTTTTGATTGAGCAGTTCTGAAACACTCTTTCTGTAGAAACTGCAGGTGGACATTCTGAGCGCTAAGGGGCCTATAGTGGAAAAAGGAATATCTTCAAATAAAAACTACCCAGAAGCATTCTGTGAAACTTCTTACACTTCTGTCCATTCAACTAACAGAGTTGCAGCATACATTTGATTGAGCAGTTCTGAAACACCCTTTCTGTAGGAACTGCAAGTTGACATTCCGAGCGCAAAGGGACCTATAGTGGAAAAAAGAATATCTCCAAATAAAAGCTACACAGAAGCATTCTCTGAAACTTCTTTCTGTTCTGTGCATTCATCTAACTGAGTTGAAGCTTACTTTTGATTGAGCAGTTCTGAAACACACTTTATGAAGACACTGCAAGTTGACATTCCGAGCGCTAAAGCGCCTATAGTGGCAAAAGGGATATCTTCCAACAAAAACTACACAGAAGCATTCTGTGAAACTTCTTTCTGTTCTGTGCATTCAACTAACAGAGTTGAAGCTTACTTTTCATTGAGCAGATCTGAAACACTCTTTCTGTAGAAATAGCAAGCAGACATTCGGAGCGCTATGGGGCCTATAGTGCAAAAAGGGATATCTTCAAATAAAAACTACACAGAAGCATTCTGTGAAACTTCTTTCTGTTCTGTGCATTCAAATAACAGAGTTGAAGCTTACTTTTGATTGAGCAGTTCTGAAACACTCTTTCTGTAGAAACTGCAATTTCATATCTGGGCATTAAATGGCCTATAGTGGAAAAAGGAATATCTTCAAATTAAAACTACACTGAAGCATTCTGTGAAACTGCTTTGTGTTCTGTCCATTAAACTAACAGAGTTGAAGCTTACTTTAGATTGAGTAGTTCTAAAACACTCTTTCTGTAGAACCTGCAAGTTGACATTCCAAGCGCTAAGAGTCCTCCAGTGGAAAAAGGAATATCTCCAAATAAAAACTACACAGAAGCATTCTGTGAAACTTCTTTCTGTTCTGTGCATTCAACTAACAGAGTTGAAGCTTACCTTTGATTGAGCAGTTCTGAAACACTCTTTATGAAGAAACTGCAAGTTGCCATTCACAGCGCTAAGGGGCTTATACTGGAAAAAGGGATATCTTCCAACAAAAACTAAACAGAAGCATTCTGTGAAACTTCTTTCTGTTCTGTGCATTCATCTAACAGAGTTCAAGCATACTTTAGATTGAGCAGTTCTGAAACACTCCTTCTGTAGAAACTGCAAGCAGACATTCGGAGCGCGACGGGGCCTATAGTGCAAAAAGGTATATCTTCAAATAAAAACTACACAGAAGCATTCTGTGAAACTTCTTTCTGTTCTGTGCATTCAACTAACAGAGTTGAAGCTTACTATTGATTGAGCAGTTCTGAAACACTCTTTCTGTGGAAACTGCAAGTGCATATTCTGAGCACTAAATGTCCTATAGTGGAAAAAGGAATATCTTCAATAAAAACAACACAGAAGCATTCTGTGAAACTTCTTTCTGTTCTGTGCATTCAACTAACAGAGTTGAAGCTTACTTTTGATTGAGCAGTTCCTAAACACTCTTTCTGTAGAAAGTGCAATTTGACATTTCGAGCGCTACTGGGCCATAGTGGAAAAAGGGATATCTTCCAATAAAAACTTCACAGAAGCATTCTGTGAAACTTCTTTCTGTTCTGTGCATTTAACTAACAGATTTGAAGCTTACTTTTGATTGAGCATTTCTGAAACACTCTTTATGAAGAAACTGCAAGTCGACATTCGGAGCGCTATGGGCCCATAGTGGAAAAAGATATATCTTCAAATAAAAACTACACAGAAGCATTCTGTGAAACTGCTTTGTGTTCTGTCCATTCAACTAAGAGAGTTGAAGCTTACTTTTGATTGAGCATTTCTGAAACACTCTTTCTGTAGAAACTGCAATTTGACATTTCGAGCGCTACTGGGCCCATAGTGGAAAAAGGGATATCTTCCAATAAAAACTACACAGAAGCATTCTGTGAAACTTCTTTCTGTTCTGTGCATTGAACTAACAGAGTTGAAGCTGACTTTTGATTGAGCAGTTCTGAAACACTCTTTCTGTAGAACCTGCAAATTGACATTCCGAGCGCTAAGAGTCCTACAGTGGAAAAAGGAATATCTCCAAATAAAAACTACACAGAAGCATTCTGTGAAACTTCTTTCTGTTCTGTGCATTCAACTAACAGAGTTGAAGCTTACTTTTGATTGAGCAGTTCTGAAACACTCTTTCTGTAGAAACTGCAGGTGGACATTCTGAGCGCTAAGGGGCCTATAGTGGAAAAAGGAATATCTTCAAATAAAAACTACCCAGAAGCATTCTGTGAAACTTCTTACACTTCTGTCCATTCAACTAACAGAGTTGCAGCATACATTTGATTGAGCAGTTCTGAAACACCCTTTCTGTAGGAACTGCAAGTTGACATTCCGAGCGCAAAGGGACCTATAGTGGAAAAAAGAATATCTCCAAATAAAAGCTACACAGAAGCATTCTCTGAAACTTCTTTCTGTTCTGTGCATTCATCTAACTGAGTTGAAGCTTACTTTTGATTGAGCAGTTCTGAAACACACTTTATGAAGACACTGCAAGTTGACATTCCGAGCGCTAAAGGCCTATAGTGGCAAAAGGGATATCTTCCAACAAAAACTACACAGAAGCATTCTGTGAAACTTCTTTCTGTTCTGTGCATTCAACTAACAGAGTTGAAGATTACTTTTCATTGAGCAGCTCTGAAACACTCTTTCTGTAGAAATAGCAAGCAGACATTCGGAGCGCTATGGGGCCTATAGTGCAAAAAGGGATATCTTCAAATAAAAACTACACAGAAGCATTCTGTGAAACTTCTTTCTGTTCTGTGCATTCAATTAACAGAGTTGAAGCTCACTTTTGGTTGAGCAGTTCTGAAACACTCTTTCTGTAGAAACTGCAATTTCATATTCTGGGCATTAAATGGCCTATAGTGGAAAAAGGAATATCTTCAAATTAAAACTACACTGAAGCATTCTGTGAAACTGCTTTGTGTTCTGTCCATTAAACTAACAGAGTTGAAGCTTACTTTAGATTGAGTAGTTCTAAAACACTCTTTCTGTAGAACCTGCAAGTTGACATTCCAAGCGCTAAGAGTCCTCCAGTGGAAAAAGGAATATCTCCAAATAAAAACTACACAGAAGCATTCTGTGAAACTTCTTTCTGTTCTGTTCATTCAACTAACAGAGTTGAAGCTTACTTTTGATTGAGCAGTTCTGAAACACTCTTTCTGTAGAAACTGCAGGTGGACATTCGGAACGCTACTGGGCCCAGAGTGGAAAAAGGTATATCTTAAATAAAAACTACACAGAAGCATTCTGTGAAACTGCTTTGTGTTCTGTCCATTCAACTAACAGAGTTGAAGCTTACTTTTGATTGAGCAGTTCTGAAACACTCTTTCTGTAGAAACTGCAAGTGGACATTCCGAGCGCTAAGGGTCCTGTAGTGGAAAAAGGAATATGTCCAAATAAAAACTACACAGAAGCATTCTGTGAAACTTCTTTCTGTTCTGTGCATTCAACTAACAGAGTTGAAGCTTACCTTTGATTGAGCAGTTCTGAAACACTCTTTATGAAGAAACTGCAAGTTGCCATTCACAGCGCTAAGGGGCTTATACTGGAAAAAGGATATCTTCCAACAAAAACTAAACAGAAGCATTCTGTGAAACTTCTTTCTGTTCTGTGCATTCATCTAACAGAGTTCAAGCATACTTTAGATTGAGCAGTTCTGAAACACTCCTTCTGTAGAAACTGCAAGCAGACATTCGGAGCGCGACGGGGCCTATAGTGCAAAAAGGTATATCTTCAAATAAAAACTACACAGAAGCATTCTGTGAAACTTCTTTCTGTTCTGTGCATTCAACTAACAGAGTTGAAGCTTACTATTGATTGAGCAGTTCTGAAACACTCTTTCTGTGGAAACTGCAAGTGCATATTCTGAGCACTAAATGTCCTATAGTGGAAAAAGGAATATCTTCAATAAAAACAACACAGAAGCATTCTGTGAAACTTCTTTCTGTTCTGTGCATTCAACTAACAGAGTTGAAGCTTACTTTTGATTGAGCAGTTCCTAAACACTCTTTCTGTAGAAAGTGCAATTTGACATTTCGAGCGCTACTGGGCCATAGTGGAAAAAGGGATATCTTCCAATAAAAACTTCACAGAAGCATTCTGTGAAACTTCTTTCTGTTCTGTGCATTTAACTAACAGATTTGAAGCTTACTTTTGATTGAGCATTTCTGAAACACTCTTTATGAAGAAACTGCAAGTCGACATTCGGAGCGCTATTGGGCCCATAGTGGAAAAAGATATATCTTCAAATAAAAACTACACAGAAGCATTCTGTGAAACTGCTTTGTGTTCTGTCCATTCAACTAAAGAGTTGAAGCTTACTTTTATTGAGCATTTCTGAAACACTCTTTCTGTAGAAACTGCAATTTGACATTTCGAGCGCTACTGGGCCCATAGTGGAAAAAGGGATATCTTCCAATAAAAACTACACAGAAGCATTCTGTGAAACTTCTTTCTGTTCTGTGCATTGAACTAACAGAGTTGAAGCTGACTTTTGATTGAGCAGTTCTGAAACACTCTTTCTGTAGAACCTGCAAATTGACATTCCGAGCGCTAAGAGTCCTACAGTGGAAAAAGGAATATCTCCAAATAAAAACTACACAGAAGCATTCTGTGAAACTTCTTTCTGTTCTGTGCATTCAACTAACAGAGTTGAAGCTTACTTTTGATTGAGCAGTTCTGAAACACTCTTTCTGTAGAAACTGCAGGTGGACATTCTGAGCGCTAAGGGGCCTATAGTGGAAAAAGGAATATCTTCAAATAAAAACTACCCAGAAGCATTCTGTGAAACTTCTTACACTTCTGTCCATTCAACTAACAGAGTTGCAGCATACATTTGATTGAGCAGTTCTGAAACACCCTTTCTGTAGGAACTGCAAGTTGACATTCCGAGCGCAAAGGGACCTATAGTGGAAAAAAGAATATCTCCAAATAAAAGCTACACAGAAGCATTCTCTGAAACTTCTTTCTGTTCTGTGCATTCATCTAACTGAGTTGAAGCTTACTTTTGATTGAGCAGTTCTGAAACACACTTTATGAAGAACTGCAAGTGACATTCGAGCGCTAAGGGCCTATAGTGGAAAAGGATATCTTCCAAAAAAACTACACAGAAGCATTCTGTGAAACTTCTTTCTGTTCTGTGCATTCAACTAACAGAGTTGAAGCTTACTTTTCATTGAGCAGCTCTGAAACACTCTTTCTGTAGAAATAGCAAGCAGACATTCGGAGCGCTATGGGGCCTATAGTGCAAAAAGGGATATCTTCAAATAAAAACTACACAGAAGCATTCTGTGAAACTTCTTTCTGTTCTGTGCATTCAATTAACAGAGTTGAAGCTCACTTTTGGTTGAGCAGTTCTGAAACACTCTTTCTGTAGAAACTGCAATTTCATATTCTGGGCATTAAATGGCCTATAGTGGAAAAAGGAATATCTTCAAATTAAAACTACACTGAAGCATTCTGTGAAACTGCTTTGTGTTCTGTCCATTAAACTAACAGAGTTGAAGCTTACTTTAGATTGAGTAGTTCTAAAACACTCTTTCTGTAGAACCTGCAAGTTGACATTCCAAGCGCTAAGAGTCCTCCAGTGGAAAAAGGAATATCTCCAAATAAAAACTACACAGAAGCATTCTGTGAAACTTCTTTCTGTTCTGTTCATTCAACTAACAGAGTTGAAGCTTACTTTTGATTGAGCAGTTCTGAAACACTCTTTCTGTAGAAACTGCAGGTGGACATTCGGAACGCTACTGGGCCCAGAGTGGAAAAAGGTATATCTTGAAATAAAAACTACACAGAAGCATTCTGTGAAACTGCTTTGTGTTCTGTCCATTCAACTAACAGAGTTGAAGCTTACTTTTGATTGAGCAGTTCTGAAACACTCTTTCTGTAGAAACTGCAAGTGGACATTCCGAGCGCTAAGGGTCCTGTAGTGGAAAAAGGAATATGTCCAAATAAAAACTACACAGAAGCATTCTGTGAAACTTCTTTCTGTTCTGTGCATTCAACTAACAGAGTTGAAGCTTACTTTTGATTGAGCAGTTCCTAAACACTCTTTCTGTAGAAAGTGCAATTTGACATTTCGAGCGCTACTGGGCCATAGTGGAAAAAGGGATATCTTCAAATAAAAACTTCACAGAAGCATTCTGTGAAACTTCTTTCTGTTCTGTGCATTTAACTAACAGATTTGAAGCTTACTTTTGATTGAGCATTTCTGAAACACTCTTTATGAAGAAACTGCAAGTCGACATTCGGAGCGCTATGGGCCCATAGTGGAAAAAGTTATATCTTCAAATAAAAACTACACAGAAGCATTCTGTGAAACTGCTTTGTGTTCTGTCCATTCAACTAAGAGAGTTGAAGCTTACTTTTGATTGAGCATTTCTGAAACACTCTTTCTGTAGAAACTGCAATTTGACATTTCGAGCGCTACTGGGCCCATAGTGGAAAAAGGGATATCTTCCAATAAAAACTACACAGAAGCATTCTGTGAAACTTCTTTCTGTTCTGTGCATTGAACTAACAGAGTTGAAGCTGACTTTTGATTGAGCAGTTCTGAAACACTCTTTCTGTAGAACCTGCAAATTGACATTCCGAGCGCTAAGAGTCCTACAGTGGAAAAAGGAATATCTCCAAATAAAAACTACACAGAAGCATTCTGTGAAACTTCTTTCTGTTCTGTGCATTCAACTAACAGAGTTGAAGCTTACTTTTGATTGAGCAGTTCTGAAACACTCTTTCTGTAGAAACTGCAGGTGGACATTCTGAGCGCTAAGGGGCCTATAGTGGAAAAAGGAATATCTTCAAATAAAAACTACCCAGAAGCATTCTGTGAAACTTCTTACACTTCTGTCCATTCAACTAACAGAGTTGCAGCATACATTTGATTGAGCAGTTCTGAAACACCCTTTCTGTAGGAACTGCAAGTTGACATTCCGAGCGCAAAGGGACCTATAGTGGAAAAAAGAATATCTCCAAATAAAAGCTACACAGAAGCATTCTCTGAAACTTCTTTCTGTTCTGTGCATTCATCTAACTGAGTTGAAGCTTACTTTTGATTGAGCAGTTCTGAAACACACTTTATGAAGACACTGCAAGTTGACATTCCGAGCGCTAAAGGCCTATAGTGGCAAAAGGGATATCTTCCAACAAAAACTACACAGAAGCATCTGTGAAACTTCTTTCTGTTCTGTGCATTCAACTAACAGAGTTGAAGATTACTTTTCATTGAGCAGCTCTGAAACACTCTTTCTGTAGAAATAGCAAGCAGACATTCGGAGCGCTATGGGGCCTATAGTGCAAAAAGGGATATCTTCAAATAAAAACTACACAGAAGCATTCTGTGAAACTTCTTTCTGTTCTGTGCATTCAATTAACAGAGTTGAAGCTCACTTTTGGTTGAGCAGTTCTGAAACACTCTTTCTGTAGAAACTGCAATTTCATATCTGGGCATTAAATGGCCTATAGTGGAAAAAGGAATATCTTCAAATTAAAACTACACTGAAGCATTCTGTGAAACTGCTTTGTGTTCTGTCCATTAAACTAACAGAGTTGAAGCTTACTTTTGATTGAGAGTTCTAAAACACTCTTTCTGTAGAACCTGCAAGTTGACATTCCAAGCGCTAAGAGTCCTCCAGTGGAAAAAGGAATATCTCCAAATAAAAACTACACAGAAGCATTCTGTGAAACTTCTTTCTGTTCTGTGCATTCAACTAACAGAGTTGAAGCTTACTTTTGATTGAGCAGTTCTGAAACACTCTTTATGAAGAAACTGCAAGTTGCCATTCACAGCGCTAAGGGGCTTATACTGGAAAAAGGATATCTTCCAACAAAAACTAAACAGAAGCATTCTGTGAAACTTCTTTCTGTTCTGTGCATTCATCTAACAGAGTTCAAGCATACTTTAGATTGAGCAGTTCTGAAACACTCCTTCTGTAGAAACTGCAAGCAGACATTCGGAGCGCGACGGGGCCTATAGTGCAAAAAGGTATATCTTCAAATAAAAACTACACAGAAGCATTCTGTGAAACTTCTTTCTGTTCTGTGCATTCAACTAACAGAGTTGAAGCTTACTATTGATTGAGCAGTTCTGAAACACTCTTTCTGTGGAAACTGCAAGTGCATATTCTGAGCACTAAATGTCCTATAGTGGAAAAAGGAATATCTTCAATAAAAACAACACAGAAGCATTCTGTGAAACTTCTTTCTGTTCTGTGCATTCAACTAACAGAGTTGAAGCTTACTTTTGATTGAGCAGTTCCTAAACACTCTTTCTGTAGAAAGTGCAATTTGACATTTCGAGCGCTACTGGGCCCATAGTGGAAAAAGGGATATCTTCCAATAAAAACTTCACAGAAGCATTCTGTGAAACTTCTTTCTGTTCTGTGCATTTAACTAACAGATTTGAAGCTTACTTTTGATTGAGCATTTCTGAAACACTCTTTATGAAGAAACTGCAAGTCGACATTCGGAGCGCTATTGGGCCCATAGTGGAAAAAGATATATCTTCAAATAAAAACTACACAGAAGCATTCTGTGAAACTGCTTTGTGTTCTGTCCATTCAACTAAGAGAGTTGAAGCTTACTTTTGATTGAGCATTTCTGAAACACTCTTTCTGTAGAAACTGCAATTTGACATTTCGAGCGCTACTGGGCCCATAGTGGAAAAAGGGATATCTTCCAATAAAAACTACACAGAAGCATTCTGTGAAACTTCTTTCTGTTCTGTGCATTGAACTAACAGAGTTGAAGCTGACTTTTGATTGAGCAGTTCTGAAACACTCTTTCTGTAGAACCTGCAAATTGACATTCCGAGCGCTAAGAGTCCTACAGTGGAAAAAGGAATATCTCCAAATAAAAACTACACAGAAGCATTCTGTGAAACTTCTTTCTGTTCTGTGCATTCAACTAACAGAGTTGAAGCTTACTTTTGATTGAGCAGTTCTGAAACACTCTTTCTGTAGAAACTGCAGGTGGACATTCTGAGCGCTAAGGGGCCTATAGTGGAAAAAGGAATATCTTCAAATAAAAACTACCCAGAAGCATTCTGTGAAACTTCTTACACTTCTGTCCATTCAACTAACAGAGTTGCAGCATACATTTGATTGAGCAGTTCTGAAACACCCTTTCTGTAGGAACTGCAAGTTGACATTCCGAGCGCAAAGGGACCTATAGTGGAAAAAAGAATATCTCCAAATAAAAGCTACACAGAAGCATTCTCTGAAACTTCTTTCTGTTCTGTGCATTCATCTAACGAGTTGAAGCTTACTTTTGATTGAGCAGTTCTGAAACACACTTTATGAAGAACTGCAAGTTGACATTCGAGCGCTAAGGGCCTATAGTGGAAAAGGATATCTTCAAAAAAACTACACAGAAGCATTCTGTGAAACTTCTTTCTGTTCTGTGCATTCAACTAACAGAGTTGAAGCTTACTTTTATTGAGCAGTCTGAAACACTCTTTCTGTAGAAATAGCAGCAGACATTCGGAGCGCTATGGGGCCTATAGTGCAAAAAGGATATCTTCAAATAAAAACTACACAGAAGCATTCTGTGAAACTTCTTTCTGTTCTGTGCATTCAATTAACAGAGTTGAAGCTCACTTTTGGTTGAGCAGTTCTGAAACACTCTTTCTGTAGAAACTGCAATTTCATATCTGGGCATTAAATGGCCTATAGTGGAAAAAGGAATATCTTCAAATTAAAACTACACTGAAGCATTCTGTGAAACTGCTTTGTGTTCTGTCCATTAAACTAACAGAGTTGAAGCTTACTTTAGATTGAGTAGTTCTAAAACACTCTTTCTGTAGAACCTGCAAGTTGACATTCCAAGCGCTAAGAGTCCTCCAGTGGAAAAAGGAATATCTCCAAATAAAAACTACACAGAAGCATTCTGTGAAACTTCTTTCTGTTCTGTTCATTCAACTAACAGAGTTGAAGCTTACTTTTGATTGAGCAGTTCTGAAACACTCTTTCTGTAGAAACTGCAGGTGGACATTCGGAACGCTACTGGGCCCAGAGTGGAAAAAGGTATATCTTGAAATAAAAACTACACAGAAGCATTCTGTGAAACTGCTTTGTGTTCTGTCCATTCAACTAACAGAGTTGAAGCTTACTTTTGATTGAGCAGTTCTGAAACACTCTTTCTGTAGAAACTGCAAGTGGACATTCCGAGCGCTAAGGGTCCTGTAGTGGAAAAAGGAATATGTCCAAATAAAAACTACACAGAAGCATTTGTGAAACTTCTTTCTGTTCTGTGCATTCAACTAACAGAGTTGAAGCTTACTTTTGATTGAGCAGTTCCTAAACACTCTTTCTGTAGAAAGTGCAATTTGACATTTCGAGCGCTACTGGGCCATAGGGAAAAAGGGATATCTTCCAATAAAAACTACACAGAAGCATTCTGTGAAACTTCTTTCTGTTCTGTGCATTAAACTAACAGATTTGAAGCTTACTTTTGATTGAGCATTTCTGAAACACTCTTTATGAAGAAACTGCAAGTCGACATTCGGAGCGCTACTGGGCCCATAGTGGAAAAAGATATATCTTCAAATAAAAACTACACAGCAGCATTCTGTGAAACTGCTTTGAGTTCTGTCCATTCAACTAAGAGAGTTGAAGCTTACTTTTGATTCAGCATTTCTGAAACACTCTTTCTGTAGAAACTGCAATTTGACATTTCGAGCGCTACTGGGCCCATAGTGGAAAAAGGATATCTTCCAATAAAAACTACACAGAAGCATTCTGTGAAACTTCTTTCTGTTCTGTGCATTGAACTAACAGAGTTGAAGCTGACTTTTGATTGAGCAGTTCTGAAACACTCTTTCTGTAGAACCTGCAAATTGACATTCCGAGCGCTAAGAGTCCTACAGTGGAAAAAGGAATATCTCCAAATAAAAACTACACAGAAGCATTCTGTGAAACTTCTTTCTGTTCTGTGCATTCAACTAACAGAGTTGAAGCTTACTTTTGATTGTGCAGTTCTGAAACACTCTTTCTGTAGAAACTGCAAGTGGACATTCTGAGCGCTAAGGGGCCTATAGTGGAAAAGGAATATCTTCAAATAAAAACTACCCAGAAGCATTCTGTGAAACTTCTTACACTTCTGTCCATTCAACTAACAGAGTTGCAGCATACATTTGATTGAGCAGTTCTGAAACACCCTTTCTGTAGGAACTGCAAGTTGACATTCCGAGCGCAAAGGGACCTATAGTGGAAAAAAGAATATCTCCAAATAAAAGCTACACAGAAGCATTCTCTGAAACTTCTTTCTGTTCTGTGCATTCATCTAACTGAGTTGAAGCTTACTTTTGATTGAGCAGTTCTGAAACACACTTTATGAAGACACTGCAAGTTGACATTCCGAGCGCTAAAGCGCCTATAGTGGCAAAAGGGATATCTTCCAACAAAAACTACACAGAAGCAGTCTGTGAAACTTCTTTCTGTTCTGTGCATTCAATTAACAGAGTTGAAGCTCACTTTTGGTTGAGCAGTTCTGAAACACTCTTTCTGTAGAAACTGCAATTTCATATACTGGGCATTAAATGGCCTAAGTGGAAAAAGGAATATCTTCAAATGAAAACTACACTGAAGCATTCTGTGAAACTGCTTTGTGTTCTGTCCATTAAACTAACAGAGTTGAAGCTTACTTTAGATTGAGTAGTTCTAAAACACTCTTTCTGTAGAACCTGCAAGTTGACATTCCAAGCGCTAAGAGTCCTCCAGTGGAAAAAGGAATATCTCCAAATAAAAACTACACAGAAGCATTCTGTGAAACTTCTTTCTGTTCTGTGCATTCAACTAACAGAGTTGAAGCTTACCTTTGATTGAGCAGTTCTGAAACACTCTTTATGAAGAAACTGCAAGTTGCCATTCACAGCGCTAAGGGCTTATACTGGAAAAAGGATATCTTCCAACAAAAACTAAACAGAAGCATTCTGTGAAACATCTTTCTGTTCTGTGCATTCATCTAACAGAGTTCAAGCATACTTTAGATTGAGCAGTTCTGAAACACTCCTACTGTAGAAACTGCAAGCAGACTTTCGGAGCGCGACGGGGCCTATAGTGCAAAGAGGTATATCTTCAAATAAAAACTAAACAGAAGCATTCTGTGAAACTTCTTTCTGTTCTGTGCATTCAACTAACAGAGTTGAAGCTTACTGTTGATTGAGCAGTTCTGAAACACTCTTTCTGTGGAAACTGCAAGTGCATATTCTGAGCACTAAATGTCCTATAGTGGAAAAAGGAATATCTTCAATAAAAACAACACAGAAGCATTCTGTGAAACTTCTTTCTGTTCTGTGCATTCAACTAACTGAGTTGAAGCTTACTTTTGATTGAGCAGTTCCTAAACACTCTTTCTGTAGAAAGTGCAATTTGACATTTCGAGCGCTACTGGGCCCATAGTGGAAAAAGGGATATCTTCCAATAAATACTTCACAGAAGCATTCTGTGAAACTTCTTTCTGTTCTGTGCATTTAACTAACAGATTTGAAGCTTACTTTTGATTGAGCATTTCTGAAACACTCTTTATGAATAAACTGCAAGTCGACATTCGGAGCGCTATTGGGCCCATAGTGGAAAAAGATATATCTTCAAATAAAAACTACACAGAAGCATTCTGTGAAACTGCTTTGTGTTCTGTCCATTCAACTAACAGAGTTGAAGCTTACTTTTCATTGAGCATTTCTGAAACACTCTTTCTGTAGAAACTGCAATTTGACATTTCGAGCGCTACTGGGCCCATAGTGGAAAAAGGGATATCTTCCAATAAAAACTACACAGAAGCATTCTGTGAAACTTCTTTCTGTTCTGTGCATTGAACTAACAGTTGAAGCTTACTTTTGATTGAGAAGTTCTGAAACACTCTTTCTGTAGAACCTGCAAATTGACATTCCGAGCGCTAAGAGTCCTCCAGTGGAAAAAGGAATATCTCCAAATAAAAACTACACAGAAGAATTCTGTGAAACTTCTTTCTGTTCTGTGCATTCAACTAACAGAGTTGAAGCTTACTTTTGATTGAGCAGTTCTGAAACACTCTTTCTGTAGAAACTACAGGTGGACATTCTGAGCGCTAAGGGGCCTATTGTGGAAAAAGGATTATCTTCAAATAAAAACTACCCAGAAGCATTCTGTGAAACTTCTTACACTTCTGTCCATTCAACTAACAGAGTTGCAGCATACATTTGATTGAGCAGTTCTGAAACACCCTTTCTGTAGGAACTGCAAGTTGACATTCCGAGCGCAAAGTTACCTATAGTGGAAAAAAATATCTCCAAATAAAAGCTACACAGAAGCATTCTGTGAGACTTCTTTCTGTTCTGTGCATTTAACTAACAGATTTGTAGCTTACTTTTGATTGAGCATTTCTGAAACACTCTTTATGAAGAAACTGCAAGTCGACATTTGAGCGCTATTGGGCCCATAGTGGAAAAAGATATATCTTCAAATAAAAACTACACAGAAGCATTCTGTGAAACTGCTTTGTGTTCTGTCCATTCAACTAAGAGAGTTGAAGCTTACTTTTGATTGAGCATTTCTGAAACACTCTTTCTGTAGAAACTGCAGGTGGACATTCTGAGCGCTAAGGGGCCTATAGTGGAAAAAGGAATATCTTCAAATAAAAACTACCCAGAAGCATTCTGTGAAACTTCTTACACTTCTGTCCATTCAACTAACAGAGTTGCAGCATACATTTGATTGAGCAGTTCTGAAACACCCTTTCTGTAGGAACTGCAAGTTGACATTCCGAGCGCAAAGGGACCTATAGTGGAAAAAAGAATATCTCCAAATAAAAGCTACACAGAAGCATTCTCTGAAACTTCTTTCTGTTCTGTGCATTCATCTAACTGAGTTGAAGCTTACTTTTGATTGAGCAGTTCTGAAACACACTTTATGAAGACACTGCAAGTTGACATTCCGAGCGCTAAAGCGCCTACAGTGGCAAAAGGGATATCTTCCAACAAAAACTACACAGAAGCAGTCTGTGAAACTTCTTTCTGTTCTGTGCATTCAACTAACAGAGTTGAAGCTTACTTTTCATTGAGCAGCTCTGAAACACTCTTTCTGTAGAAATAGCAAGCAGACATTCGGAGCGCTATGGGGCCTATAGTGCAAAAAGGGATATCTTCAAATAAAAACTACACAGAAGCATTCTGTGAAACTTCTTTCTGTTCTGTGCATTCAATTAACAGAGTTGAAGCTCACTTTTGGTTGAGCAGTTCTGAAACACTCTTTCTGTAGAAACTGCAATTTCATATACTGGGCATTAAATGGCCTATAGTGGAAAAAGGAATATCTTCAAATTAAAACTACACTGAAGCATTCTGTGAAACTGCTTTGTGTTCTGTCCATTAAACTAACAGAGTTGAAGCTTACTTTAGATTGAGTAGTTCTAAAACACTCTTTCTGTAGAACCTGCAAGTTGACATTCCAAGCGCTAAGAGTCCTCCAGTGGAAAAAGGAATATCTCCAAATAAAAACTACACAGAAGCATTCTGTGAAACTTCTTTCTGTTCTGTGCATTCAACTAACAGAGTTGAAGCTTACCTTTGATTGAGCAGTTCTGAAACACTCTTTATGAAGAAACTGCAAGTTGCCATTCACAGCGCTAAGGGCTTATACTGGAAAAAGGACATCTTCCAACAAAAACTAAACAGAAGCATTCTGTGAAACTTCTTTCTGTTCTGTGCATTCATCTAACAGAGTTCAAGCATACTTTAGATTGGGCAAGTTCTGAAACACTCCTTCTGTAGAAACTGCAAGCAGACATTCGGAGCGCGACGGGGCCTATAGTGCAAAAAGGATATCTTCAAATAAAAACTACACAGAAGCATTCTGTGAAACTTCTTTCTGTTCTTTGCATTCAACTAACAGAGTTGAAGCTTACTATTGATTGTGAGCAGTTCTGAAACACTCTTTCTGTGAAACAGGCAAGTGCATATTCTGAGCACTAAATGTCCTATAGTGGAAAAGGAATATCTTCAATAAAAACCAACACAGAAGCATTCTGTGAAACTTCTTTCTGTTCTGTGCATTCAACTAACAGAG
>NW_022097383.1:0-9042 GCF_006542625.1 Nomascus leucogenys
TTTTCCATAGGCCCCTTAGCGTTCAGAATGTCCACTTGCAGTTTCTACAGAAAGAGTGTTTCAGAACTGCTCAATCAAAAGTAAGCTTCACTCTGTTAGTTGAATGCACAGAACAGAAAGAAGTTTCACAGAATGCTTCTGTGTAGTTTTTATTTGAAGATATTCCTTTTTCCACTATAGGCCCTTAGCGCTCCGAATGTCCACATGCAGTTTCTACAGAAATGTGTTTCAGAACTGCTCAATCAAAAGTAAGCTTCAACTCGTTAGTTGAATGCACAGAACAGAAAGAAGTTTCACAGAATGTCTGTGTAGTTTTATTTGAAGATATTCCTTTTTCCACTATAGGCCCTTAGCGCTCCGAATGTCCAATTGCAGTTTCTACAGAAAAGTGTTTCAGAACTGCTCAATCAAAAGTAAGCTTCAACTCTGTTAGTTGAATGCACAGAACAGAAAGAAGTTTCACAGAATGCTTCTGTGTAGTTTTTATTTGAAGATATCCTTTTTCCACTATAGGCCTTACCGAATGTCCAATTGCAGTTTCTACAGAAAGAGTGTTTCAGAACTGCTCAATCAAAAGTAAGCTTCACTCTTTAGTTGAATGCACAGAAGAGAAAGAAGTTTCACAGAATGCTTCTGTGTATTTTACTTGAAGATATTCCTTTTTCCACTATAGGCCCCTTAGCACACCGAATGTCTTGCAGTTTCTACAGAAAGAGTGTTTCAGAACTGCTCAATCAAAAGTAAGCTTCAACTCTGTTATGAATGCACAACAGAAAGAAGTTTCACAGAATTTCTGTAGTTTTTATTTGAAGATATTCCTTTTTCCACTATAGGCCCTTAGCGCTCAGAATGTCCAACTTGCAGTTTCTACAAAAGAGTTTCAGAACTGCTCAATAAAAGTAAGCTTCAACTCTGTTAGTTGAATGCACAGAACAGAAAGAAGTTTCACAGAATGCTTCTGTGTATTTTATTTGAAGATATTCCTTTTTCCACTATAGGCCCCTTAGCGCTCGAATGTCCCATTGCAGTTTCTACACAAAAGTTTTCAGAACTGCTCAATCAAAAGTAAGCTTCAACTCTGTAGTTGAATACAGAACAGAAAGAAGTTTCACAGAATGCTTTGTGTAGTTTTTATTTGAAGATATTCCTTTTTCCACTCTTACCTTAGCACTCCGAATTCGCTGCAGTTTCTACAGAAAGAGTTTCAGAACTGCTCAATCAAAAGTAAGCTTCAACTCTGTTAGTTGAATGCACAGAACAGAAAGAAGTTTCACAGAATGCTTCTGTGTAGTTTTTATTTGAAGATATTCCTTTTTCCACTATAGGCCCCTTAGCGTCGAATGTCCACATGCAGTTTCTACAGAAGAGTTTCAGAACTGCTCAATCAAAAGTAAGCTTCAACTCTGTTAGTTGAATCACAGAACAGAAAGAAGTTTCACAGAATTTCTGTGTAGTTTTTTATTTGAAGATATTCCTTTTTCCACTATAGGCCCTTAGCGCACAGAATGTCCAACTTGCAGTTTTACAGAAAGATGTTTCAGAACTGCTCAATCAAAAGTAAGCTTCAACTCTGTTAGTTGAATCACAGAACAGAAAGAAGTTTCACTAATGCTTCTGTGTAGTTTTTATTTGAAGATATTCCTTTTTCCACTATAGGCCCCTTAGCGCTCAGAATGTCCACTTGCATTTCTACAGAAGAGTGTTTCAGAACTACTCACCCAAAAGTAAGCTTCAACTCTGTTAGTTAAGTGCACAGAACAGAAAGAAGTTTCACAATGCTTCTGTGTAGTTTTATTTGAAATATTCCTTTTTCCACTATAGGTTCCTTAGCGCTCAGAATGTCCACATGCAGTTTCTACAGAAAGTGTGTTTCAGAACTGCTCAATCAAAAGTAAAGCTTCAACTCTGTTAATGAATGCACAGAACAGAAAAGTTTCACGAATGCTTTGTGTAGTTTTACTTGAAGATATTCCTTTTTCCACTGGCCCTTAGCCTCAGAATTCCATGCAGTTTCTACAAAAGTTTCAGAACTGCTCAATCAAAAGTAAGCTTCAACTCTGTTAAGAATGCACAGAACAGAAAGAAGTTTCACAGAATGCTTCTGTGTAGTTTTTATTTGAAGATATTCCTTTTTCCACTATAGGCCCTTAGCTCCGAATCCACTTGCAGTTTCTACAGAAAGAGTGTTTCAGAACTGCTCAATCAAAAGTAAGCTTCAACTGTTAGTTGAATGCACAGAACAGAAAGAAGTTTCACAGAATGCTTCTGTGTAGTTTTTATTTGAAGATATTCCTTTTTCCACTATAGGCCCTTAGCGCTCCGAATGTCCACATTGCAGTTTCTACAGAAAGAGTGTTTCAGAACTGCTCAATCAAAAGTAAGCTTCAACTCTGTTAGTTGAATGCACAGAACAGAAAGAAGTTTCACAGAATGCTTCTGTGTAGTTTTTATTTGAAGATATTCCTTTTTCCACTATAGGCCCTTAGCGCTCGAATGTCCACTTGCAGTTTCTACAGAAAGAGTGTTTCAGAACTGCTCAATCAAAAGTAAGCTTCAACTCTGTTAGTTGAATGCACAGAACAGAAAGAAGTTTCACAGAATGCTTCTGTGTAGTTTTTATTTGAAGATATCCTTTTTCCCAAAAAGTAATGTACAGAAAGAGTGTTTCAGAACTGCTCAATCAAAAGTAAGCTTCTCTGTTAGTTGAATGCACAGAACAGAAAGAAGTTTCACAGAATGCTTCTGTGTAGTTTTTATTTGAAGATATCCTTTTTCCACTATAGGCCCCTTAGCGCTCAAAATGTCCAATTGCAGTTTCTACAAAAACGGTGTTTCAGAACTGCTCAATCAAAAGTAAGCTTCAACTCTGTTAGTTGAATGCACAGAACAGAAAGAAGTTTCACAGAATGCTTCTGTGTAGTTTTTATTTGAAGATATACCTTTTTCCACTATAGGCCCTTAGCGTTAGAATGTCCATTGCAGTTTCTACAGAAAGAGTGTTTCAGAACTGCTCAATCAAAAGTAAGCTTCAACTCTGTTAGTTGAATGCACAGAACAGAAAGAAGTTTCACAGAATGCTTCTGTGTAGTTTTTATTTGAAGATATTCCTTTTTCCACTATAGGCCCCTTAGCGCCCGAATGTCATTGCAGTTTCTACAGAAAGTGTTTCAGAACTGCTCAATCAAAAGTAAGCTTCAACTCTGAGTTGAATGCACAGAACAGAAAGAAGTTTCACAGAATATTTCTGTGTAGTTTTTATTTGAAGATATTCCTTTTTCCACTATAGGCCCTTAGCGCTCAGAATGTCATTGCAGTTTCTACAGAAAGAGTGTTTCAGAACTGCTCAATCAAAAGTAAGCTTCAACTCTGTTAGTTGAATGCACAGAACAGAAAGAAGTTTCACAGAATGCTTCTGTGTAGTTTTTATTTGAAGATATTCCTTTTTCCACTATAGGCCCCTTAGCGCTCCGAATGTCCCTTGCAGTTTCTACAGAAAGAGTTTTCAGAACTGCTCAATCAAAAGTAAGCTTCAACTCTGTTAGTTGAATGCACAGAACAGAAAGAAGTTTCACAGAATGCTTCTGTGTAGTTTTTATTTGAAGATATTCCTTTTTCCACTATAGGCCCCTTAGCGCTCCGAATGTCAACTTGCAGTTTCTACAGAAAGAGTGTTTCAGAACTGCTCAATCAAAAGTAAGCTTCAACTCTGTTAGTTGAATGCACAGAACAGAAAGAAGTTTCACAGAATGCTTCTGTGTAGTTTTTATTTGAAGATATTCCTTTTTCCACTATAGGCCCCTTAGCGCTCCGAATGTCCACATGCAGTTTCTACAGAAAGTGTGTTTCAGAACTGCTCAATCAAAAGTAAGCTTCAACTCTGTTAGTTGAATGCACAGAACAGAAAGAAGTTTCACAGAATGCTTCTGTGTAGTTTTTATTTGAAGATATTCCTTTTTCCACTATAGGCCCCTTAGCGCCAGAATGTCCAACTTGCAGTTTCTACAGAAAGAGTGTTTCAGAACTGCTCAATCAAAAGTAAGCTTCAACTCTGTTAGTTGAATGCACAGAACAGAAAGAAGTTTCACAGAATGCTTCTGTGTAGTTTTTATTTGAAGATATTCCTTTTTCCACTATAGGCCCTTAGCCTCAGAATGTCCACTTGCAGTTTCTACAGAAAGAGTGTTTCAGAACTGCTCAATCAAAAGTAAGCTTCAACTCAGTTAAATGCACAGAACAGAAAGAAGTTTCACAGAATGCTTCTGTGTAGTTTTTATTTGAAGATATTCCTTTTTCCACTATAGGCCCTTAGCGCTCGAATGTCCACTTGCAGTTTCTACAGAAAGTGTGTTTCAGAACTGCTCAATCAAAAGTAAGCTTCAACTCTGTTAGTTGAATGCACAGAACAGAAAGAAGTTTCACAGAATGCTTCTGTGTAGTTTTATTTGAAGATATTCCTTTTTCCACTAGGCCCTTAGCACGCCGAATGTCCATTGCAGTTTCTACAGAAAGAGTGTTTCAGAACTGCTCAATCAAAAGTAAGCTTCAACTCTGTTAGAATGCACAGAACAGAAAGAAGTTTCACAGAATGCTTCTGTGTAGTTTTTATTTGAAGATATTCCTTTTTCCACTATAGGCCCTTAGCTCCGAATGTCCACTTGCAGTTTCTACAGAAAGAGTGTTTCAGAACTGCTCAATCAAAAGTAAGCTTCACTCTGTTAGTTGAATACAGAACAGAAAGAAGTTTCACAGAATTCTTCTGTGTAGTTTTTATTTGAAGATATTCCTTTTTCCACTATAGGCCCCTTAGCGCTCCGAATGTCCCCATGCAGTTTCTACACAAAGAGTGTTTCAGAACTGCTCAATCAAAAGTAAGCTTCAACTCTGTTAGTTGAATGCACAGAACAGAAAGAAGTTTCACAGAATGCTTCTGTGTAGTTTTTATTTGAAGATATTCCTTTTTCCACTATAGGCCCCTTAGCGCTCCGAATGTCCACTTGCAGTTTCTACAAAGAGTGTTTCAGAACTGCTCAATCAAAAGTAAGCTTCAACTCTGTTAGTTGAATGCACAGAACAGAAAGAAGTTTCACAGAATGCTTCTGTGTAGTTTTTATTTGAAGATATTCCTTTTTCCACTATAGGCCCTTAGCGCTCCGAATGTCAACTTGCAGTTTCTACAGAAAGTGTGTTTCAGAACTGCTCAATCAAAAGTAAGCTTCAACTCTGTTAGTTGAATGCACAGAACAGAAAGAAGTTTCACAGAATGCTTCTGTGTAGTTTTTGTTTGAAGATATTCCTTTTTCCACTATAGGCCCCTTAGCGCCGAATGTCAATGCAGTTTCTACAGAAAGAGTGTTTCAGAACTGCTCAATCAAAAGTAAGCTTCAACTCTGTTAGTTGAATGCACAGAACAGAAAGAAGTTTCACAGAATGCTTCTGTGTAGTTTTTATTTTTAGATATTCCTTTTTCCACTATAGGCCCTTAGCCTCAGAATGTCCACTTGCAGTTTCTACAGAAAGAGTGTTTCAGAACTGCTCAATCAAAAGTAAGCTTCAACTCTGTTGAATGAACAGAACAGAAAGAAGTTTCACAGAATGCTTCTGTGTAGTTTTTATTTGAAGATATTCCTTTTTCCACTATAGGCCCTTAGCGCTCGAATGTCCACATTGCAGTTTCTACAGAAAGTGTGTTTCAGAACTGCTCAATCAAAAGTAAGCTTCAACTCTGTTAGTTGAATGCACAGAACAGAAAGAAGTTTCACAGAATGCTTCTGTGTAGTTTTTATTGAAGATATTCCTTTTTCCACTATAGGCCCTTAGCCCCGAATGTCCATTGCAGTTTCTACAGAAAGAGTGTTTCAGAACTGCTCAATCAAAAGTAAGCTTCAACTCTGTTAGTTGAATGCACAGAACAGAAAGAAGTTTCACAGAATGCTTCTGTGTAGTTTTTATTTGAAGATATTCCTTTTTCCACTATAGGCCCTTAGCTCCGAATGTCCACTTGCAGTTTCTACAGAAAGAGTGTTTCAGAACTGCTCAATCAAAAGTAAGCTTCAACTCTGTTAGTTGAATGCACAGAACAGAAAGAAGTTTCACAGAATGCTTCTGTGTAGTTTTTATTTGAAGATATTCCTTTTTCCACTATAGGCCCCTTAGCGCTCGAATGTCCACTTGCAGTTTCTACAGAAAAGTTTCAGAACTGCTCAATCAAAAGTAAGCTTCAACTCTGTTAGTTGAATGCACAGAACAGAAAGAAGTTTCACAGAATGCTTCTGTGTAGTTTTTATTTGAAGATATTCCTTTTTCCACTAGGCCCCTTAGCGCTCGAATGTCCACTTGCAGTTTCTACAGAAAGAGTGTTTCAGAACTGCTCAATCAAAAGTAAGCTTCAACTCGTTAGTTGAATGCACAGAACAGAAAGAAGTTTCACAGAATGCTTCTGTGTAGTTTTTATTTGAAGATATTCCTTTTTCCACTATAGGCCCTTAGCGCTCAGAATGTCACACTTGCAGTTTCTACAGAAAAGTGTTTCAGAACTGCTCAATCAAAAGTAAGCTTCAACTCTGTTAGTTGAATGCACAGAACAGAAAGAAGTTTCACAGAATGCTTCTGTGTAGTTTTTATTTGAAGATATTCCTTTTTCCACTATAGGCCCCTTAGCGCTCAGAATGTCCAATTGCAGTTTCTACAAAAAGTGTTTCAGAACTGCTCAATCAAAAGTAAGCTTCAACTCTGTTAGTTGAATGCACAGAACAGAAAGAAGTTTCACAGAATGCTTCTGTGTAGTTTTTATTTGAAGATATTCCTTTTTCCACTATAGGCCCTTAGCGTGAATGTCCAATTGCAGTTTCTACAGAAAGAGTGTTTCAGAACTGCTCAATCAAAAGTAAGCTTCAACTCTGTTAGTTGAATGCACAGAACAGAAAGAAGTTTCACAGAATGTTTCTGTGTAGTTTTATTTGAAGATTCCTTTTTCCACTATAGGCCCTTAGCCCGAATGTCCAATTGCAGTTTCTACAGAAAGAGTGTTTCAGAACTGCTCAATCAAAAGTAAGCTTCAACTCTGTTAGTTGAATGCACAGAACAGAAAGAAGTTTCACAGAAACTTTCTGTGTAGTTTTTATTTGAAGATATTCCTTTTTCCACTATAGGCCCTTAGCGTTCAGAATGTCCACTTGCAGTTTCTACAGAAAGAGTGTTTCAGAACTGCTCAATCAAAAGTAAGCTTCAACTCTGTTAGTTGAATGCACAGAACAGAAAGAAGTTTCACAGAATGCTTCTGTGTAGTTTTTATTTGAAGATATTCCTTTTTCCACTATAGGCCCTTAGCGCTCCGAATGTCCATGCAGTTTCTACAGAAAGAGTGTTTCAGAACTGCTCAATCAAAAGTAAGCTTCAACTCTGTTAGTTGAATGCACAGAACAGAAAGAAGTTTCACAGAATGCTTCTGTGTAGTTTTTATTTGAAGATATTCCTTTTTCCACTTAGGCCCCTTAGCGCTCGAATGTCCACTTGCAGTTTCTACAGAAAGAGGTTTCAGAACTGCTCAATCAAAAGTAAGCTTCAACTCTGTTAGTTGAATGCACAGAACAGAAAGAAGTTTCACAGAATGCTTCTGTGTAGTTTTTATTTGAAGATATTCCTTTTTCCACTATAGGACCCTTAGCGCTCCGAATGTCCACATGCAGTTTCTACAGAAAGTGTGTTTCAGAACTGCTCAATCAAAAGTAAGCTTCAACTCTGTTAGTTGAATGCACAGAACAGAAAGAAGTTTCACAGAATGCTTCTGTGTAGTTTTTATTTGAAGATATTCCTTTTTCCACTATAGGCCCTTAGCGCCAGAATGTCAACTTGCAGTTTCTACAGAAAGAGTGTTTCAGAACTGCTCAATCAAAAGTAAGCTTCAACTCTGTTAGTTGAATGCACAGAACAGAAAGAAGTTTCACAGAATGCTTCTGTGTAGTTTTTATTTGAAGATATTCCTTTTTCCACTATAGGCCCTTAGCCTCAGAATGTCCACTTGCAGTTTCTACAGAAAGAGTGTTTCAGAACTGCTCAATCAAAAGTAAGCTTCAACTCTGTTAGTTGAATGCACAGAACAGAAAGAAGTTTCACAGAATGCTTCTGTGTAGTTTTATTTGAAGATATTCCTTTTTCCACTATAGGCCCTTAGCGCTCGAATGTCCACTTGCAGTTTCTACAGAAAGAGTGTTTCAGAACTGCTCAATCAAAAGTAAGCTTCAACTCTGTTAGTTGAATGCACAGAACAGAAAGAAGTTTCACAGAATGCTTCTGTGTAGTTTTTATTTGAAGATATTCCTTTTTCCACTTAGGCCCTTAGCTCCGAATTCCATGCAGTTTCTACAGAAAGAGTGTTTCAGAACTGCTCAATCAAAAGTAAGCTTCAACTCTGTTAGTTGAATGCACAGAACAGAAAGAAGTTTCACAGAATGCTTCTGTGTAGTTTTTATTTGAAGATATTCCTTTTTCCACTATAGGCCCTTAGCTCCGAATGTCCACTTGCAGTTTCTACAGAAAGAGTGTTTCAGAACTGCTCAATCAAAAGTAAGCTTCACTCTGTTAGTTGAATGCACAGAACAGAAAGAAGTTTCACAGAATGCTTCTGTGTAGTTTTTATTTGAAGATATTCCTTTTTCCACTATAGGCCCCTTAGCGCTCCGAATGTCCACTTGCAGTTTCTACAGAAAGAGTGTTTCAGAACTGCAGAATCAAAAGTAAGCTTCAACTCTGTTAGTTGAATGCACAGAACAGAAAGAAGTTTCACAGAATGCTTCTGTGTAGTTTTTTTTGAAGATATTCCTTTTTCCACTATAGGCCCTTAGCGCTCGAATGTCACTTGCAGTTTCTACAGAAAGGTGTTTCAGAACTGCTCAATCAAAAGTAAGCTTCAACTCTGTTAGTTGAATGCACAGAACAGAAAGAAGTTTCACAGAATGCTTCTGTGTAGTTTTATTTGAAGATATCCTTTTTCCAAAATGTCCATGCAGCAGAAAGAGTGTTTCAGAACTGCTCATCAAAAGTAAA
>NW_022097384.1:0-29267 GCF_006542625.1 Nomascus leucogenys
TATTTTTTCTTTTTTTGAGACAGAGTTTTGCTCTTGTTGCCCAGGCTGGAGTACAGTGGTGTGATCTTGGCTCACTGCAACCTCCACCTCCCAGGTTCAAGCGATTCTCCTACCTCAGCCTCCTGAGTAGCTGGGATTACAGGCGCCTGCCATCATGCCTGGCTAATTTTTGTATTTTTAGTAGAGACAGGGCTTCATCATGTTGGCCAGGCTGGTCTCGAACTCCTGACCTCAGGTGATCCACCTGCCTCAGCCTCCCAGAGTGCAGGGATTACAGGTGTGAGCCACCACCCCCGGCCTCAAATGCTACTTTCTCTGGGAATCTTTTCCAGATAAAATAATAGGCCTGAATTAAATGCACCTTCCTAATTAAAGCCAAGAACATGCCACTATTATAATACTTAATGCTCTGTATTGTAATTAGCTTTTTAAATTGTATCTTTTTTAGTATACTCAAAGCCTCTTAAGGCAGGGCTTATATTTTATACTCCTAAATCTTGGGAGATAGTGCTAAGCCTGGTACATATTATACACTTGATAAATATTTATTGAATAAATGAATCAATTAAAAATGAAAGAAAAGAAGAGTGGGTGAATTATTTGTTTTAAGATAAAATATCACAGAATAATTGTGAATTGTTTAAAGCTACACAATGACTGACTGATAGAAGAAAGACATTGATTATTGTTTGAGTAGTAAACCAGGATGCCTGTGCATTTTATGAAGTTCTACAGAAGCCTTTGAAATGAAGTTATGTAACACTGTCCCAGAATTCCAGGTTTCTACTCTGTAAAATTGGCAACGTTTTAACTATACTACAAGAATGTTATTAAAATAAATGATAATGTTAAAGTTCTTAATGTATTATGCGATTTGCAGTAAGTACATAAAAACATTTATATTGAAAACATTCATTTTAGCTTTAGGTTTTACAGTTAAGTCTTTATCTCAAGTTGATTTTTCCATATGGTGAAAGGAGGGGGCCCAGTTTCAATCCTCTGCCATATGGCTTACTCAGTTATACCTAGCAACATTTATGGGTAGGAAGTCCTTTCTCCATTGTCTGTTTTTGTGACTTTGTTGATGCAGATGGTTTATAGTGTGCAGCTTTATTTTTGGTTCTCTAATCTGTTTCATTGGTCTATGTTTCTGCTTTGTACCAGTATCATCTGGTTTTGGTTACTGTAGCCTTGTAGTATAGTTTGAAGTTGGGTAGTGTGATGCTTCTACCCTTATTCTTTTGTTAAGACTCTTTTGGTTATTTCGGCTCTTTTTTGGGTTCCATACAATTTATTTTATTTCATTTTTTTTAATTATACTTTAAGTTTTAGGTACTGTTGCACAATGTGCAGTTTTTACATATGTATAGACATGTGCCACGTTGGGTGTGCTGCACCCATTAACTCTGTCATTTAGCATTAGATATATCTCCTAATGCTATCCCTTCCATCCCCCCACCACACAACAGTCCCTGGGTTGTGATGTTCCCTTCTGTGTCCATGTGTTCTCATTGTTCAATTCCCACCTATGAGTGGAGAACATGCAGTGTTTGGTTTCTTGTCCTTGCGATAGTTTGCTGAGAATGATGGTTTCCAGCTTCATCCATGTCCTACAAAGGACATGAACCATTCCTTTTTTATGGCTGCATAGTATTCCATGGTTATATGTGTCACATTTCTTAATCCAGTCTTACATTGTTGGACATTTGGGTTGCTTCCAAGTCTTTGCTGTTGTGAATGTGCCACAATAAACATATGTGGTGCATGTGTCTTTATAGCAGCATGATTTATAATCTTTTGGGTATATTACCCAGTAATGGATGGCTGGGTCAAATGTATTTCTAGTTCTAGATCCCTGAGGAATCGCCACACTGACTTCCACAAGGTTGAACTAGTTTACAGTCCCCCAACAGTGTAAAAGTGTTCCTATTTCTCCACATCCTCTCCAGCACCTGTTGTTTCCTGACTTTTTAATGATGGCCATTCTGACTGGTGTGAGATGTATCTCATTGTGGTTTTGATTTGCATTTTCTGATGGCCAGTGATGATGAGCATTTTTTCATGTGCTTTTTGGCTGATAAATGTCTTCTTTTGAGAAGTGTCTGTTCATGTCCTTTGCCCACTTTTGATGGGGTTGTTTGTTTTTTTCTTGTAAATTGGTTGAGTTCATTGTAGATTCTGGATATTAGCCCTATGTCAGATTGAGTAGGTTGCAAAAATTTCTCCCTATTCTGTAGTTGCCTGTTCACTCTGATGGGCATTCAATTAGGGAAAAGAGGAAGTCAAATTTTCCCTGTTTGCAGATGACATGATTGTATATCTAGAAAACCCCATAGTCTCAGCCCAAAATCTCCTTAAGCTGATAAGCAACTTCAGCAAGTCTCAGGATACAAATCAATGTGCAAAAATCACAAGCATTCTTATACACAATAGCAGACAAACAGAGAGCCAAATCATGAGTGAAATCCCATTCACAATTGCTTCAAAGAGAATAAAATACTAGGATCCAACTTACAAGGGATGTGAGGACTCTTAAAGGAGAACTACAAACCACTGCTCAATGAAATAAAAGAGATACAAACACCAATGACTTTCTTCACAGAATTGGAAAAAACCTACTTTAAAGTTCATATGGAACCAAAAAAAGAGCCCACATTGCCAAGTCAATCCTAAGCCAAAAAACAAAGCTGGAGGCATCACACTACCTGACTTCAAACTATACTGCAAGGCTACAGTAACCAAAACAGCATGGTACTGGTACCAAAACAGAGATATAGACCAATGGAACAGAACAGAGCCCTCGGAAATAATGCCGCATATCTACAACTATCTGATCTTTGACAAACCATATAAATTTTAGAATGTTTTTTTTTTCTAATTCTGGGAAAAATGTCATTGGTAGTTTACTAGGAATAGCATTAAATCTGTAAAATTGCTTTGGGCAGTATGGCCATTTTATTGATGTTGATTCTTCCTATCCATGAGCATGGAATATTTTTTCCATATGTTTGTTATCTGACGTTTTTCAGTAGTGTTTTGAAATTTCATTACAGAGATCTTTTACCACCCTGGCTAGCTGTATTCCTAGTTATTTTGTGTCTTCTGTGTGTGACTATTGTGAATGGGACCATGGTTTTGATTTGGCTCTCAGCTTGGATATTGTTGGTATATAGAAAAGCTACTTATTTTTTGTACATTAAAAACCCTAGAAGATAACATAGGAAATACCATTCTGGACATAAGGTGTGAACAAACACTTTATGAGGATGAAGCCAAAAGCAACTGTAATGAAACACAATTTGGTAAGTGGGATCTAATTAAACTAAAGAGCTTCTGCACAGCAAAATAAACTATCAACAGAGTTAAACAGACAACCTACAGACTGGGAGAAAATATTTGCAATTTATGGATCCAACAAAGATTTAATATCCAGGATATGTAAGGAACTCGAACAAATCAACAAAAAAAATCAAACAACCTCATTAAAAAGTGAGCAAAAAGCATGAACAGACATTTCTCTAAAGAGACGTACACTCAACCAAGAAGAGTCTGAAAAAATACTGAACACCACTAATCATTAGAGAAATGCACATAAAAACTACAGTGAAATACCATCTCATACAAATTAGAATGGCTATTAATAAAATGTCAAAACATAATAGATGCTGGTGAGGTTGTGGGGGAAGAGAGAATGCTTACACCAATAGGGGGAATGTAAACTAATTCAGCCACTGTGGAAAGAAGTTTGGAGATTTCTTAAAGATCTACAAACAGAGATACCATTCGACCCAGAAATCCAATTACTGGATATATACTCAAGGAATATACGTCATCTTACCATAAAGACATATGCACACATGTGTGCATCGCTGCACTCTTGACAGTAGCACAGAAATGGAATCAACACAAATGCCCATCAATGATAGACTGGATAAAGAAAATCTGGCAGATATACACCGTGGAATATTAAGCATCCCTAAAAGAACGGGATCATGTCATTTGAAGCAACTTGGATGGAGCTGGAGGTCATTATGCTACATGAATAAATGCAGAAACAGAAAACCAAACACCACATCTTCTCACTTATAAGTGGGGGCTAAACACTGAGTGCACATGGACACAAAGAAGGAACAACAGACACCAGGGACTACTTGAGGGTGGGAGGTAGAGAGGAGGGTGAGGATCAAAAAACCACCTATCTGTTACTAGGCTTATTACCTAGGTGATGAAATAATCTATACACCAAACCCCTAAAACACACAATTTACCTACATAATAAACCCACACATGTATCCTTGAACCTGAAATAAAAGTTGAAAGAAAAAATGAACATTGTATTCATATAGCTTAAGTAGTCACTGTTTTTATGCTATATAGATAAGTATTTAATAGAAATTATTCCTGATAATGTATAGTTGCAGTTGGGTAGTAAGCATAGGCTTATGTATAATGTATTCTAATATTTGTTCAAAAATTAAAAGCTATTGAAACCATCTCTCTATTTGATTTGATGTTCTCCTCTCTAATTAAGTGGTAGTAACATATTTAAAAGTTCATATATATCAAGGATCTGTTTTTTTTCCATTTTTTAGAGTAAGTATAGTTCAAATATATGATGCATTAACGGTATAGTTCAAATATATGATACGTTTAATGAATTTACTTTATTAAGGCCCTCAGAATTCTATAGTAGAAGATGCATTCTAACAATCACAATGTAAGAACAAGAAAGAAGTTTCTGGCAAATGTGAATACCCTGTCCCAAACACCTAAGTAGCCTGAAGAGCAAGTCCATACCCCCAACATGCGTCTTTCTCTGTGCCTGCAGTCAAACCCCGCATGGGGAAATGTTTTGATTTCTGACACCATAGATCCATTTTTTTCTGTTTTAGCTTTAATAGATGGAATCAAACAGTATAGACCTTTTTTTTGGTAAGGGGCTACTTTGCTATTTTTTAGGTTGATTCATGCTATTTATGTATGAATTAGATCAACATAGTGTCGTTTATTCAATTAATGGGCTGACTCTGATATGAAACCTCAGTTTTCATGTATATATGGAGAGGAGAGAGAGGGAGGAAGGACAGAGATTTATATCTGACACAGTCCATTAAGTAAATATATGACAATATATGATCTATTTTTTTGTCGGTGGACTTTATATTTGTTTCCAGCATATGAATATTATAAGCAAAGCTATTACAATACCTTAGTGAAAGTTTTCTACCTATGTTGTCTCAATTTTGTTGAGAAAAATATGAAGTATGTTTTTCTTTCTTGTAAGACTAGTTTAATTTTTTCAGTTTTTTGAGTATAAATATTTTTAAATGTATAGGTTAAGTGCACCACTTGTTGTTTTGATATAGTATTAGTCCATTCTCACACTGCTATAAAAAATTGCCTGAGACTGGTAGTAATTCGAAAAAAAATTTAATTGGCTCAGGTTCTGCAGTGTACAGGGAAATGCAGTCTTCCCTTCTGGGGACTCAGGAAAGTTAGGATCATGCAGAAACAAGGGAGCGGCACATCACACGGCAGAGCAGGAGCCACAGGACCGGGTCGGGGTGTGGAGTGGGACTACCACTGTTAGACACTGTATCTGTAGAACTCATGCACATTTCGGAACAGCACCAGAGTCGTGACAACCACTCATGAAAGGCCCACCCCATGACCCAGTCATTCCACATCCCACCCCAGGACTAGATTATACATAACTGAGATTTGGTCCAGAAACCAGATCCAACCTATCATTTACACATTGTGGAATGCTATCATGGTTAAGTATTCGTATATTATCTTCGTCACAGACTTACATTTTTTGTTTGATTTTGAGATGGGAGTATTGTCTCTTATCGTCCAGGCTGGAGTTCAATGGGCACCATTCTCGGCTACTGCAACCTCACTCCCTGAGGTTTCACGATTCCTCCTGCCTCAGCTTCCTGAGTGCTGGACTACGTCCCACACCACCACCACAGCCTATTTTTTTTTCTTTTTTTTGTACTTTTAGCGAGACAGTTTCACCACGTTGGCCAGGCTGGCCTCGAAACCTGACCTCAAGAAGATCTGTCGGCCCTTCGGCCTCCCAAGTGCATGGATTACAGACGTTGCAGCCACTGCCCCGCCCATTTTATTATTTAAAAATGTACTGCGTGTGAGTGTGTGCGGTGTGTTTGTGTGTCTCATTAGAACACCTGAGATCTACCCTTTGGCAACAAATCACTTTTTCAGACAGATTATTAAACACAGGGAAATTGGCATACATTAGATCTCCAAGAACTCATTCACCCTGCACCACTGAAACTGTCTCCTTTAACCAACGTCACCCGATTTCCCTCCCTCCCAGGTCCTGGACCCATAGGTCTACCCTCTGGCTTTCAAACTTGGATTTAGAATCCACATGTAAAAGAATCAGCAGGCATTTGTCTTTCTACATACTCGGGGCTTATTATCAACTTAGCATTGAATGCTCCTCCACGGCACATCTGTGTTTGTTGCAATGCCGAATTTCCATTCTTTTCAACGCTAATAAATTCAGTTTTATCGGTGGAAACATTTTTCTTTAAACATATTCATTAATCCTATGGTTCATTAACAACCTCTTTTTCACAAATCTAACACTATTATAAATAATCTGGGCCAAGTGAATGTCTTGGTTAAAATATAATTGGTATTTCATTTTTGCAGATAGATTTATACTAATGGAGCAACCAGGTATCACTTGATAACTTTATTTTTCAATTTACTGAGTAACCCAATTCCTTACCACAACTACTTAAGGATTTCCTTTCCCACCATATCTCTGCCACAACACTTGTTAAATATTTTTCTTGCTGTATAAACAGTCATTTGAAGTGTTTGAGGCAATATTTCCAATGTGCTTTAGATTTGAATTCTCTGAAAATTAGTTAATGATGAGAACCTGTTTTAGGGCTCTGTTTTTCATGAGTGGGTTATCTGAAAAAAAAGTCTATCCAGGTTTTTTCCCTTTTATCAGGTCGTTTGTAATTTGCGCATAGTTTTTTTTTTTCCTGTGCTTTTGGTATTAAATTCAAAGAAATCATTTCTGAATCAATGACAGGAAGTTTTTCCATGTTGTCTATGAGTTGGTGGTTTCAGGTTATGTTCATTTTTAGTTGATTTTTGTACATGGTGTGAGAGAAGATCTAATTTTATTTCTTTTGCGCATGGATGTCCAGTTATCCATCATTTATTGAGGAGACTGTCTTTCTTCACTGTGTCTTCTTGGCATACAAAATCAGGAAGACACATAATTAAAAAAAGAAAATATCAGATGAATATTCCTGATGAACACAGACCTAAAAGTTCTCAAAAAATACCGGCAAATAGAATCCAGAAGCATTTAAAATATAATACATCATGATCAAGTGGGCTTTTCCCTGGATGCAAGGTTCATTCAACATCCGCAAATCAGTAACCGTGATTCATTGTGTAAGCAGAATAAAAGCAAAAACCATATGTTATCTCAATAGATGCTGAGAAAGCTTTCGATATGATCCAACACTCACCCATAATAAAAGCTCTCAGCAGACTAGGCATCAAAAAACATACCTCAAAATAATAAGAGCCATCTATGACAAAACCACAGTCAACATTATACTGAGTGAGAAAAAGCTCAAACCCGTGAGAACTGAAACAAGTCAAAGATGCCCTCTCACCACTCCTACTGAACATAGCACTGAAAATCCTAGTCAGGGCAACCAGGCAATAGCAAAAATAAAAGGCAGCCGATATGGTTTGTACTAGTGACCCCACTCAAATTTCATTTCAAATTGTAATTCCCAGGGTTGGGGGTTGGGGCCTGGTGAAAGGTGATTCTATCATGAGGATGGGTCTCCATCTCTTGTGCTGTTCTCGTGATAGTCCTCAGAACATCTAAAAGAACAGGAAAGACCATAGTTTAGTAATGCCTGCTTTGTATAGATGTAATTGGTTACTCAACATAAAGAAAAAAAATTCCAAAATATTTTTCTTATTTCATATGCCTTTGAATACTAGAATTGATATAGTAAATTATTTAAGTGAATAGAATTAAAAGAAAAGAAATTTCAAGACTTTCCATACAAGTCATCTTAATTTTCTTTGAAGAGGATAGTATGCAAACTGATGCTGAAAAACCATTGTGGCTTCTTTGAAGAATCATTTTAATTCACTTGGGAGCTTTATCATCAATACCTATAGTTATTGCTATTAATCTTGTTTTTCTTGTAAATTTGAATTTAATCATTGATAACATCCTTTACATGCTATACCACCAACCCACCATTTCCTGAAATATGACATAAACTCAGGGAAAAGGCAATGTCACGTAAATTCATATACACATATAGGCACAAAGTATAAACATTTGCATATGCATATTTTCAAAAGGTTGAGTCAATAAAAATCTTTGCACTCATAATACTGGAGCAAGTTATTACAAATCTTTTTTTTTTAAGTGGCTTTATTGAGGGGATGTACCGTCATGAGTGAACCATCAAGGATCCCATAAATCTGTGTCAGGAATGTTGCTGAAGTTATTAAATATTCTAAAACAAGATGAAATGCAATGTAATAGAAAAGTAATGTAAAATAATACTCTAAATATAATCCACATGATACAAATATAAAGTGTAGCACTGAATTATGTTCTTCTAGCCATAAAAATGAAAAAAAAACTTCTTTTGATGCATATGTGCAAATGGTTCTGAGTGTTTGTCCTTCACATAGGATTCCAGAACAATGGCTTTCAGTGAAAGTTATTACAATAGGCTATTAATTAAACTCTATAGGAAACAAATGCTCACACCCTTCTTTTTTCCCATGGTGAATAAAAGATCTTTTAAAGAAGACTGCTCAGTTTTTAAAGGAAAATTTTATACACATTGACTTCATTAGTGATTCTGTGGAAAGCTTTGGTTTTCCTAAGTAAATATACCATTACATATTTGTGAAATGGAAAACCATCTTCATAAGAGTTTGACCACCTTCAGCAGATGCTTTTTCTAATAATGCTTTGCTATTAATAAATGAACAAAGTAACTTAATTAGCTTTTATATTGAAAAGTATACAGAGTAAATTAACTGTTCTTGTTCAGCTACACAGACAGTGAACAGCAAATAGAAAGTAAATACTCTTTTGTGTTTTGTTTTTTTGTTTGAGACTGAGTTTCACTCTTGTTGCCCAGGCAGGAGTGCAACAGCGTGATTTTGGCTCACCACAACCTCCAGCTCCCAAGTTCAAGAGATTGTCCTGCCTCAGCCTCCTGAGTAGCTGAGATTACTATTTGGTTGTAAAAGCACTTGCAGGCCAGGGCGGTGGATCACACCTGTAATCCTAGCACTTTGGGAGGCCGAGGTGGGCAGATCACAAGGTCAAGAGATCAAGACCATCCTGGCCTAGGTGGTGAAACCCCCATTTCTACTAAAAATACAAAAATTCTCTGGTCGTGGTGGCACACGCCTGTAGTGCCAGCTACTTGTGAGGCTGAGGCAGGAGAACTACTTGAACCCAGGTGGCAGAGGTCGCAGTGAGCCAAGATCGTGCCGCTGCACTCCAGCCTGGTGAAAGAGTGAGACTTCGTTTTAAAAATAAATAAATAAATAAATAAATAAATAAAAATAAAAGCATTTGCTTTTTATTTATTTATACTAGATTGTTCTAATACTAATTCTAGTATTTATTTTTCATTTATAAGTAAATACATTAATTAAATAAAAGCATTTGCCCCACCAAAGAGGGTCCACTTGGTGGATCATTTCTGTAATCCCTAAACTTTGAAAGGCTGAGGTGGGAGAATCGCCTCAGGCCAGAAGTTTGAGAACAGCCTGTGTAACATAGTGAGAGCCTATTTCTACAAAAAAATCCAAAAAATTAGCTGGGTGTGGTGTCATGAACCTGTAGTCTTAGCTGCTCTAGAGGTGAAGGCAGGGGGATTGCTTGAACCCAGGAGTTCAAGGTTGCAGTGAGCCATGATCCTGCCACTGAATTCCAGCCTGGGAGACAGAGTGAGACCCTGTTTCAAAACATAATAAAATAACATTTAAAATAAAATAAAAGCATAATTTGCTCCTATATATTCTTATGAATAACTTATAGGGTGTTTTGTGATACACAGAAAAAGATTTACTTCAGTCAATTTGGATCAATTAGGCAAGAGAAGATACTATACAAATCATTAATGTACCTATATACTCGATAATAATTCTTTGATGTTTTAAATACACATAAAGTGTGAATTCTCAGATTGATTTTAATACCATTTTAAGTCTTTAACCATAATTCTAAGTCTCTGTACTACTTTTGGAGCCTTAGCACAAAAATATTTTCACTTTATCAGAAAGGAGTTTACAGAAGGGCCTAAATACAAAGATCAGATTCAGACTGTAGCTTTCCAAAGTTTCAGTAGTTAAATTCAGATGAACTAGGTGCAATTACAGCCTTTGTTTCTCAAATGTGGAGACATGGGAGAATTCCAATAGGAACTTCAGAGACCAATTCTGATGTTCTCTGTGGTGGGGGTGGGGTAGGCTGTTTCCATGGTAGCCACACCAGTAAGCTCCCTGTGCTGGGAAGTAGCTCCTATCTGTCTGGACCTTGGAGAGTATGCCAAAATAATTACTAAACATTCAAGGCTTTCTCATTAGAGGGATGGATATTAAAAGCATTTGTCTATCCAGCCCCACAGAGAAATAATTGAAAATCTACATTAAAATCCCTGAAGAAATATATTTATGTGTTTTTAAAATGAACACACAGCAATTGTAGAATTGTGTGAAATGTTCAGCATTCAAACTCTTCAACAGTTATGTCATGATGGTTGAAGTAAATTTTACCTCGTTACCAAGAAATCAATGTGTTATTACACCATTGCCAAAAAAGTACTAATCCACATTTTCTTCTCACTTTTTACTTTTTCAGGTATGCTATTTTTGTTTCTAATTTTTATCAAAAAAAATACACTTTTAAAGTTTCCAACCCGGCATTCTCCCAAAATGAAGAATGGATAGATTGATATCTTAGCAAAATGAATAAGCATAGAAATAAATAACTGATTGAAGTAAGAATAAGAGGGGAAAAGGGTGTACCTTTTTAACGTGACCCATGATTTGCCTTATTAATGTCAGGTTGATTTTTTGAAAAAAAAAAAAAAAATTGATGGCATGCCAAGACCAGGTTATTGATGGAGACCTAACCAGTGCATAGGTTGACAAAACAAACACACAGAAATATAGAGTGTGGAGTGGGAAAATCAGGGGACAGACAGCCTTCAGAGCTGAGAGCCCAGAACAGAGATTTACTCACATATTTATTGACAGTAAGCCAGTGACAAGTGTTATTTCTATAGATTTACTAAAAGTATTCCTTACAGGAAACGAAGGGATGGGTTGAAACAAAGGGATGGGCTCTTATCTGCAGCAGGAACATGTCCTTAAGGCACAGATTGCTCATGCTGTTGTTCATGGCTTAAGAATGCCTTTGAGCCGGTTTTTCCGCCCTGGGTGTGGCAGGTGTGTCTCTTGCCCTCTTCCGGTAAACCACACCTTCCGAAAGTGGGCGTTATGGCCTCACAAAATGTCACAGTGCTGCAGGATTTTGTTTATGGCCAGTTTTTGGGGCCAGTTTATGGCCAGATTTTGGGGACTGCCTCCACAAAAATGGCATTTCAACATGATCTCAAAGCCAGTACGGCCATTTTCCGCAAAACATTTGTTGCTTTCAGTGCGGGTACTTCCTAAAAAAGAAACAGCCCGCTCTGCCTCTTCCTAGTGTAATAAAGCTGCATTTCACTAGTAATTACTTAGAAGAAATGCAGAACTGTACCATTAGCAGAACCACACGAGACAGGCTATATTTTTAAAATCTCACAAGGACTTGAACAACAGATGAGTATTAAGACATTAACCCTTTCCCCAAATATGTCAGTTTTTCAATATGATGCTCCAGAGTAAACTTCTGGCCACTGTCCTTAACTTGTACACACAAATGCCATTCCTTTTTTTTTTTTTTGAGACGGAGTCTCGCTCTGTCGCCCAGGCTGGTGTGCAGTGGCACAATCTCGGCTCACTGCAAGCTCCGCCTCCTGGGTTCACGCCATTCTCCTGCCTCAGCCCCTCCGAGTAGCTGGGACTACAGGTGCCCGCCACCACGCCCGGCTAATTTTTTGTATTTTTAGTAGAGACGGGGTTTCACCGTGGTCTCAATCTCCTGACCTCGTGATCCACCCGCCTCGGCCTCCCAAAGTGCTGGGATTACAGGCGTGAGCCATCGCGCCCGGCCACAAATGCCATTCCTTTCTAACAGTACATATACACACATTCTTATATATTTTAGCCAAAAAAATAAAACTGTATTATTCAGCTTAATCACCTACACCTGTACATCAAATTTGTCACTAAATGACTTGTGATTATTTCCAAATATAAATCTACTCTCACAGAAAAAGAAATTGCTGCCATCAAGTATACTCAAAAGCATATTTACTGTCCTGAAGGAAAATTTATAAAGAGTTCTTAAAACATATTGAAAAAAGGAACATAAAAGCAAAAATGTATGGCTTTTCAAGCCTCCTACTTTGAAAAGGACAACTACTCTTTAGATTACCAATGTAGAGATAATCTAAGCTATGAATCTCATGTACCTAAGCTAGAAAGTGCCTTCACAGACACACACATGCACACACACACACACACATTCACATGCATGAAAAAAGAAAAACTGGTTAACAGGATTTCTTTAAAAAGATACAACAAGTACAAACCAAGAGGAGACTGATATATCTGACTACATTAAAATTAATAATTTCTGTTCATCAGAATGTATCACAGAAGAATAGAAATACTGCAGGGAGCAGGGGCTTATGCCTGTAATCCTAGCACTTTGGGAGGCCAAGGCCGGCTGATTTCTTGAGGTCAGCAGATCAAGACCAACCTAGCCAACATGGTAAAATCCCATCTCTACTAAAAACACAAAAAATTAGCCTAGCATGGTAGTGCATACCCATAATCCCAGCTACTCAGGAGACTGAGGCACAAGAATCGCTTGAACCCAAGAGGTGGAAGTTTCAGTGAGTCAAGATCACGCCACTGCATTCCAGCCTGGGTGACAATGCAAGACTCTGTCTCCAAAAGAAAAAAAAAAGCATAGAAATACAAGCCATGGATAGGAGAGATATCTGCAATGCATCTAACTTTGATAAGGATTAAGTTCCAATATATCTAAAGTTATCCCCTCAGCAGTACAAAAAGGAGAGGACTATAACAGACTTTTCACAGAAGAAACACAAACAGTTCACAACCTCATTCATACGTTGGGAGATGAAAATTAAGATCATGGGATACCATTTCACATCCACCAGATGGGTAAAATTTAAATGTTTGTCAATACAAATTGTCATGGATGTGAGGGGCAATCAGAAAACTCAGGCTAAGTCGCAATCAGGTAAAATCGGATAAAACTACTTTGGAAAGGAATTTGGTATTATTTAACAAATTTGAAGATTCACATACATTAATACCCAGGAATTCTACTTCTATATGTATACACTAGAGAAATTACTGAACATATTTATCAGGATACACCATTAACACTGTTTACACAAGCACAATTTGGGAGAGCAAAATAACTGGAAATGATTCAAATACTATCAACAGCAGAAAGTATCAAAATTGGGTTATAGAAGGGAACATAATATTGAGAAAAACAAGAGGTAGAAGAATACGTGCAAAATTATTAGATTTCTATAAGTAAAAGAACAGTCAAAGCTAAACATGTACATTGCATATGGGAAAGTATTTTGAAGAAGAAACCTTTTGAAAGCTAGGCTCTGATAAGCTGACTTGTAGAGTATTAGTTCACAGAGTCACAGACTCAGAGTCTTGGAGTTTGAGAAAGATATAGGAGATATATTATGGTTCAGCCACAAGGAATCCCTCCTACACCCACACAAACTTTCTCTAAGCAAATGCTATGTAGTCACCACTAGAATGCTGCATGAGATAAGGTTCTTGCCATCACATCAGGCTGCTCATTTCACTTTTGGTCCATTTTAATTAGCAAAATACTGATCCTCAAGCTGACTCAATTTAGACTTCACTATAACTTGCGTTTCTTCTTTGGTCGTCTAGATTTATATAGAATATTTCTCTTTTGTTCCCCATGTGACTGTGTTTTCAGCACTTAAAAACAGTTTTCCTTTCTTCTTAAATCTTCCATCTATCCATGAAATATTATCAATTATTTTAAATATGTTATGCTGCCTGAACTTGCTCAAGTATATTAAAGTCCTTTCTGAAGCATGGCACCCCAAAATGAACACAATACCCCAAATGGGATCTAAATATTTCACACTCCTGCCTTTGCCATTGCCTCAATAACTAACACGTATTTTAATATTCACATTTAGTGCTTCAAGACTCTCCTTATTTATGATAACCTTTTATAATTAGATGTTCTGTTTTGTTTTTATATCAGTAGTACACAAGCTTTCTCTTTAACATTAATATTGTAAGATTGGTCCCATAAAGGAATTGCAAGAATAACTTTAAGTACATTCGTATTTCAACTGTTCTAAAGATAGCATCTGGATTAATATGAAAATCTCATAAGGCCAAAAGGCAACATCTGATTTTTAAAAATAAAATGGCCTATTTCTCATGTTAAATTTACTAAGAGCTAATCAATATAAAAATGCATTCAATTCCCTCACACTCTCAGTTAGTGTTTTCAATCCCAACTGACATTGAGAGGGTCATCTTTAATGTTCAATTTTATATAAAATCCCTCTTTGAATGTTAGCGTTCATTACATCATTTAATTGTATAAAGACAGTAAAAAATGTTTGGGGAGGGAAAATAGAACTTGTAGTTTGAAATGGTATAAGTTTACCATTGATGGTGGCTAGCCTGAATAACAATTTCTGTCCACCCTGAATAACAAATAGTGTTGAACATCAGCATAATAGGCAGACCGTATTGTATCAACCAAGTCACTGGAAATAGAAGCAGATCTTTATAAGTGAAGTCTCAGTTCAATAATAGCAGAAATGAGCGTCTAGTCTTTTAAGAGTTGATGGGAATAATCACCTATCACTTAGAATTAGTATAGAAATGCTCCATTAAAAGCATCATTTGTCTAATAACTTGAAATAATTGCTTCTTCTTAAAAAATAAAAATAAAACCTGTGAGAAAAACAAAAGCAATGCTATTGATTGTAGATCGATAGTAGGGCCTCCAAGGTACATGGTGGAGTTTAATTCTAAACATTAAGGACACAGAGGGGGACCAAGAATTAAGCCAAATCATAGTCATTCTTTCAATAAGAAAAAAGGAACTAATAAGAGAAGAGGAATGGATGCTAGATGATCTATAGAGAGGTCAGTAAGTAGTTCAATATTCAAAGGATGCAGAGAGAGGCCTAAGACGTACTTATAGGAAATATCTTGAATTTTTTCTTGTCAAACTATTGCTGTTCAAGTTTTATTATTTCTTGCAAATAGATAATTTTTAATCCCATGGTTTAAAGCTATGCATCTTTTATGGGCTCCCCAAGTTGGAATACACATAATAAACATGTAACAATGGTACTTCTAATCTGTACTTCAAAAGTTAGCACTGCACAGTCCTTAGGCATGGGACTCCATGGCTAAGATGTGTATTTCAACATACTGATTGCATAGTCTCAGCCAAGTTATTAACTTCTCCAGGCATCAGTTTCCCATTTATTAACATGTAGATAACAGAATGCCTATCTCTTAATGTCATTATGAGAATTAAAAATTTAAGACCTAGAAAGTGGCTAAACACTACCTGGCATATAAGTAACTAACAGAAGTTATTATCATTAACAAACACCTCATGAAAAAAATTTGGTAAGTTCTAGTGTTCTATAGCACTGTAGGATGACTACAGATAATGATAATAAATTATGTACTTCCAAGAGCTATACGGAGGATATTGATGTTCCCAACACAAAGAAAATGAAAAATGTTTGAGGTGATGGATTTGCTAATTACCCTGATATGGTCACTATACATTCTATGTATCAAAACATCACCATGTTTGCACGACTATTTACAACTACTATACATAAATTAAATGAATAAAACAAAACAAAACAAGTTAATTTAAGTTAAATTTGAAATGCAAATAGGTAATTGATTTCATCAAAAAAGATTAATTTAAAATAACCCATAGTCAAAGAACACTAAACACACGCTTGCCATTTAAAAAATTAAAATTTATCTGCTTCCATCATGAAAGATCACAAAATATGAACAAAACCAATATCTCTAAGCAAATCAACCACTACAATAGGTATAAATTAGACATTTCCAATACTAGAATATTAGGTAAAATTCACCCAAAATAAAACATCACCAATTCTAAATCACTAAATCAGAGTTTGTTTTATTTTGGATGAAAGTAGACTAAAGTTTATCTTTATAATAAAAAAGGAGAATAGCCAGTGTGGTGGCTCACACCGGTAATCCCAGCACTTTGAGAGGCCGAGGCAGGCAGATCACGAGGTCAGGAGATCGAGACCCACCTGGCTAACATGGTGAAATCCTGTCTCCACTAAAAATACAAAAATTTAGCCGGGGGTGGTGGCACACACCTGTAGTCCCAGCTACTTGGGAAGCTGAGGCAGGAGAATGGCGTGAACCCAGGAGGCAGGGCTTGCAGTTAGCTGAGATCGTGCCACCACTCCAGCCTGGGAGACAGAGTGAGACTCTGTCTCAAAAAAAAAAAAAAAAAAAAGGAGAACAAGAATATTAACACATGTTACCAACTCATAATTAAGGCCAATGTCTATCTGTTTAAGAAAACTGTATCCAAATGTTCTGTAAGACTCACTTAAATATTTTAACTTAATTAAAATATAAAAAGAGCCTTAAGCAATATAATCTCCTTATCCTACTGCCTTAAGAAGTAATTCCAAACAACATTGATCAAAACTTGAAATAGAAACTTCTGCTAGGTAGCACTTTTAAGTATCTGAAATCAACACAACTCATTTTGCTTGGAAATACATGATAATGTATGCATACTACACCCAGATGACTTTTCCCTAGTCATCCTATTTAATGAAGTCTTACCATATGAGTATTCTCTTTTAATTACACAATGAAACATTTCCTCAATCAAAACTTTTTAAAAATTTAAATAATCATTTTTTAAATTTTAAATTATTTTGACATAAGGCTATTAGCACAAGATCTGCTAAAGTTACATTGAGCTGGCTAGAATTACCATTTAGGAAAAGATTGGGATCAGGTTATAAAATTGTAGTTACTTTAGTGAGTTTAACTGAAGGTAATCAACATCATTGCAAAAGTTGTGACTCTGAACATTGATATAATATGTAGAACCCAGTTTTTAAAAGGATAATTAAGATGTGCTGTTTACTCAATCTAAGCAATAAAAGGAATATAAACAAAATTTATTAAAATTATCATGAAGCAATGGGGAAAATATTAGTATATTTACCTGGGGAAGCAATATCGTCTATCGTGAGTATTTCTTCTTTGTTAACGTTCGTGTGTGTGTGTTTGTATCAAATATCTTCGTTTGCTTCCCTCTCTTACCTCCTTATCATTTAGCATAAGTTGTATTGACTTTATATCACAGTATTTAAGTATTGTTCAGTTCACATCATAGTATTTAAGCTATGGGATAGCAATGAGATGAGTAAACATCATCCAAGAACTTTGTGTCTCCTTTTGGGGAAAGGGTTAATAAATTTGCAGTTGTACACAGGGTTGTTCAGTCATGTTAGGTGGAAGTATGACCTTGTTCTTGTCTTTATTTGAAGATTAAATATGGTTTAAGGAGTTACGTATGGGCGCCAAGTTGACAAGGGGTTGATTGATTCTGATGTTTAATTTTACATGTGAACTTGGATAGGTCACAATACCAGAAAGTTGCTCAAACATTATTCTACTGCAGACGTTTTGGTGAAGGTAATTTTTTTAGATGAGATAAACATTTAAATGAGTAGACATTGAGTAAAGCTGATTACCCTCCAATAATGTGGGCGGGCATCATCCAATCAGTTGAATAGAACAAAGTCCAACCTTTCCCCTAGGAAGAGGAAATTCTGCCAGCAGACGGCCTTCAGACTTAAATTGCAGCATCTCTGACTGATGGGCCATACCCTGTAGATTTTGGACTTGCCAGCCTCCACAATCACATAAACCAATTCCTTAAAATAAATCACCTTCTCACTGTATATAGACACACACATCCTATTTGTCCTGCTTTTCTGGAGAGCCCTAATACATAGCCCCATAATTAACAGTTTGAGCTCTGAACACAAATAACCTGGGTATAAATCCTGACTCTACTATAAACTAGTTGGGAGACCTGGGCAAATCACTTAACCACATTGAGCCTCAGTCTCTTCATCTACAAAATGGAATAATAAATATTAGCCTTTACCTCACAGGATTGTTTGAGGTTTAAATAAACTTTATATGTAAAAATATTTAGAAAAATCGTGTTCCATGTGTTGGGCATTTTCTAAACATTAACAAATATTAACTATCATTCCCAAGCTTCTTCCAATATAGCTAGAAACTTTCAGTTAGGCTTAGTAAGAAGGGACAACACGAATAAATTTTAGAAATAATTTACACGATTGTTTGGGAATCTATTTTTGTAAGACATATTCAATATGAAGGAATATTGAACCCACAGGTGTTCAAAATTGTGGTTTTTTTAATGAAATAGCAATAATTAGCATTTGAAAAGAGGTGAAGTAAAAGTATACTTTCCTTTATACAATAGTTGTTTTATTAAAAAGTGCTGACCAATATCTGAAAAATAGTATCATATGAAGCTATTGATACAATCTGAGAAATGCTTTAAACATGGTTTCTAGGCCAGGCGTGGTGGCTCACGCCTGTAATCCCAGCACTTTGGGAGTCCGATGGGGGTGGATCACAAGGTCAGGAGATCAAGACCATCTTGACTAACATGGTGAAACCCCGTCTCTACTAAAAATACAAAAAATTAGCCGGGGGTGGTGGCGGGCACCTGTAGTCCCAGCTACTTGGGAGGCTGAGGCAGGAGAATGGTGTGAACCCGGGAGTCAGAGCTTGCAGTGAGCCGAGATCATGCCACTGCACTCCAGCCTGGGTGACAGAGCAAGACTCTGTCTCAAAAAAAAAAAAAAAAAAAAAAAAAAAAAAAAAAAAACATGGTTTCTAATTTCTAATTGTTAGTAGTTCTTAAGATATTGCCTCTTTTTTATATTCTATACTTGACCTCTATATATATTTTTTACTTTTCTCATCCTTTCTTCTCACTATTCACATATAGCCTTGTCCTGTAATTTCATCTCTCTGCAATTCTCTGCGAAGTGTACATTATGTGTATTTTTGTTTACTGTGTTTTGTCACCAGAAGAAAGTCTAGCTGAATATTTACATTTTTTTGGCCTGGAAAGAACTTCATATTGTTGACACGGGAGGTGAAAACTATTAGGGAAAAAAATGATAGAAATTACTACTTAAAAACCGAATGCCTAACATATATCCAAGAAATTGACAAAGAATAAATAAATGAATGAAGAAAGAATATTTCTTATACACCGTCAACTTTTTAATAGAATAGTAATACTTATTATTATGTTGTGGTGTTCTATACTTTACAATAAACATTCATACAAATTATCTTATTTTATACCAATCCGTAAAGAAGGCAGAATGCATGATTTTTTAAATGTTGGCTCTAAGGACATTTTGGGCCAGATAAATCTTTGTTCTGGGCAACTACCCTTTTGAGCAGTATGCGTGGCCTTTACCACTAGAAGTCAGCAGTCTTCCCTACATCACCTGCTTTGTGACAACCAAAAGCGTCTCCAGATATCACCAAATGTCCCCTGGGAGACAGAATCATCACCATTTGAAAATCATTGGAGAAAGAAAGAGTATCTTCTTTTTTAACAAATTGATTAGGTGAAAGAGAGAAATAAAGTGACTTGCCCAAATACACGCCTTCTCTGAACGACCTACAAGTTTGATAATTATAGGACACTATCACACAAATTTTTTGGATAAAACATTAATCACCACCTAAGAAACTGATTTTCATGTGTCACCGTCTTACACTACAGGTATTTCTGAACTCACTTTCTTCCCAGCTAATTCAGTCATTATCTCAAGCTACTTTCTTCCTACAAAAGAAAAACATGTCATTATAAATTTCAATTCAGAAATAAGTATTAGGAAAATTTACCTAGGCATAAAACATATTTACACAGTGCGTGCTTCAGTTGGTTTCAAAGCACTTTCTATATTAGTCTTTACAAGATGTATGAAACAAGCTATCATACCAATTAATTAGGCAGGTAATGCCATCCAACCTTTATTATCTGCCTCTGTCATACACATGAAAAATATTTTCTTTTTACTGAAGCTTCATAGCATGAAAACTAGTCACATATTAAAAGTTAAGGGTAGAGTTGAAGACGCTTAAATTATCGGACCAAAAATACTGCCAGTGATCTTGAGCTTCTGCTGAAGCTTTGTATGTTTGCTCAGTGACCTGACTACATGCAGTCTCATTCAGTGTAATAAACAGCATTTCTTTTTTCACATTTTTAACTTTATCCCTGTCTGAAAAAATACTGGATTTTCATATTAATATTCTTTTTTTTTTTTTTGAGACGGAGTCTCACTCTGTCGCCCAGACTGGAGCGCAGTGGTGCGATCTCGGCTCACTGCAAGTTCTGCCTCCCAGGTTCACGCCATTCTTCTGCCTCAGCCTCCCGAGAGCTGGGACTACAGGCGCCCGCCACCACACTTGGCTAATTTTTTTGTATTTTTTAGTAGAGACGGGGTTTCACCGTGTTAGCCAGGATGGTCTCGATCTCTTGACCTCCTGATCCACCCGCCCCGGCCTCCCAAAGTGCTGGGATTACAGGCGTGAGCCACTGTGCCCGGACCTTTCATATTAATATTCTAAACGCAAACACTTCACATAATTAGTTAACCACTGTATCTAAGTAGTGTTTCAACTCTTTTCAAACTAATTTTTCAATAAAAGAAAGAAAAATGGAATTTTCCACGTAATGCATTGCCATCTGTGTGCGGGCTGATAAGATGAAAAGAGAATAGTTGAATGTCAGAGGATTAGAGTTAGAAACCATACCTTCCATGACATACACCAGTGACCCCGTATGTCCTTCTTTGATGATGCAACTGTCTTTGCCATACTCCACCGGGTACCTACAATGCACAATCTCCTGGACCTGCAACAGCTCCAAGTTCCATAAAGTAATTACCAAGGATAGCTTCCTTTGTAAGATCCTTGGACCTATGGCAAGAAAGGGAAGATTTACTGGCACATCTGACAAGCTCTTTCATAGTTTATTGCAGTTTAGCAAAGCCATACAGCGCTCTGGCACACCACAAATGTATTTTCTTGTTAGGAATCCAATAATTTTATGGAAGACCTAAGAAGAAAGTAGTTCCATGGCAGCAAAAAAAAGGCACTAAGAATTTTTTTTAAGTACCCTATCGTTTAATGAATAAATGACCTACCAACCAACCAACAAAATCATACAAGTTCATTTTGCTTTAGACTTTTTCTTAATCACAAAGATTGCTGGAAAATCAATGGATACACACTGTAAAGTTTGTAATTTAGTTTAAGAATAAATATGAACAAAAATTTTAAACTCCAAAACAAATACTATTACTAATACGGTTTATATTTGTAAAAGAACATCAGGGATGTATTGTACTATACACAACTACAGAAAAAGTCTACATATTTTATATGTGCCTCTTCTGCTAGACTTTATGCTCCCCATAGACAGGGATCATTTTAAATTTGTTCTTTACTGTATGCCCAGTATCTACTAAGATGCCAGTCATCTATAAAATAGTATTTAAAAAATACCAACCTAACAGGTTTATGTGTGAAGACTGGTGAATATAATGTTACTTTCAGTAAATGGTGGGAGATAATATTGCTCCAGTAATATTTTTGGATTGAAAAAGATAAGAATCGGGCCGGGTGCGGTGGCTCACACCTGTAATCCCAGCACTTTGGGAGGCCGAGGTGGGCGGATCACAAGGTTGGGAGATTGAGACCATCCTGGCTAACACGGTGAAACTCTACTAAAAATACAAAAAAAACTCTCTACTAAAAATACAAAAAACTGGCCAGGCACTGGCGGGTGGCAGGCGCCTGTAGTTCTGAGGCAGGAGAATGGCATGAACCTGGGAGGCGGAGCTTGCAATGAGCTGAGATCATGCCACTGCACTCCTGCTTCGGTGACAGAGTGAGACTCCATCTCAGAAAAAAAAAAAAAAAAAGAAAGAAAAAGATAAGAATTGGATTCCTACTTAGCTGTTTAAACAACTGGTAGAAATGTGATAGTTCTTTATACATGTCTCATGCTTTTTTAGAGAATATTTCTTTCTTCAAGCAGCTTAGATTGAGGTAATCAGGCAGACAAAACTCTATTGAACAAGATGCCTGAAGTGCAACATGTTTTAGGTATGGGATTCAAAGACACTCATAAATTTGTAATTGGATTGGAATTCAGTGGTTAACAAAAAAGTTTGAGCAGAACTTAAAACATTGTGGTGTTTATTTGCTGGGATAAGAAGTTCCAAATGACTTTCTAGGAATGCAAATATCAAAGTGGAAGAGACATTAAGAAACATTTTATCAAGAGGAGGACAATCAGAACACTATCAAAAAAGTCAGAAGCTGGATAAGATGAAAGCAAAGACCTTAGAAATCCAGAGAGGAGAAAGCACATTTGGAATGTGGGTTGTCTTCCTGTTTCTGAATTTTCATGTTATCATCTACAAAATGATATTTTTAAAGTACCAACTTAACAGGTTTATATTTATATGTGAAGACTGAGGAATAAAATGTTACTTTCAGCAAATGGTAGGAGATAAAAGTTGTAGCAGTATTAATTGCAGTATTATCTTCACCACTCCTTATAATTACCTTCACCACTCCTGGTCTCAAGAATACCAGTGGCACCTTCATATTGACTCCTGAGATCCACTGTTCGGGGATTATTTTTCCAAGAATCTGGGATTATTTGGTATTCAGGAAATTAATTTTGGCCAAATTGTATTATATCTTGTTTAGCTACATACAGACGGTATGTTATTCTTTGGGAAGTATTTATAGTGCCCCAAAAAGATTTAAGTCCTAGAAATGCAGCAAGATTAAAAATGAAGCCCTCTTCCAAGAACATAATTATAATTAGCACCATCCAAAGATGGTTGAAGAAAGTCACTTTCTCCCGTCATAAATAAGATTATTAACTTGTTTGATGAAGACATTACAAAAGATTAAACAATGAGCTCTAACACAATTCCTCAGAATTATCCAAACTTTCCAATTGTTTATCACAGAGTGCAGAATGAGATGAGAAGGAGGGGATTTTAGGATGCTTTTGTTTCTCCAGTTTTATTTTGGATGAAGGACATTTAATTTCAGGTCTCTGAAGAAACAAACTGGAGGCTTCCATATAGGCTGTTGTGTCACCTTAAAAGAAACTAATCAATACAGGACCTACATCTTACTATTTATACCTTCATACAGGCATTGCCAAATAGCATTATTGTCTTTGAATTGACACAAATAATTTGTCTCTGTTCTCACAGCAAGATAGATATCTTGTGCCTCTGTGTAGTACGAGCCTAAAGATGTTCTTGTCAGAGAGTAATACTCAAAGCCCTGCCTTTTCATGTAATTTCCCTTTAAGTCCTTTCCCATTGAGGACTGAAAACCTTAGGTCAACACTCATTATTCCTTACTTGCTCCAACATTACAGATTATAATTAATCAGGGCCTCCAGCTAACTCTTCTTTGAATTCTTTTCTTTCCCCAAGGAAATGTTCTAAGACACTCACTGTAACTAGGATATAATGCATATAAAATCAGTTAGTTGAGCTGTGTTGTTAGTATTAGAGTTGGGGAAAGCTGATATCACAAGTACCAGATGGTAGCCATCTGCTCAACCCAGAGTATACATTTTAACAATATTTTGAAATAATTTAACAGCCTGACTTATATAAGAGGCAAACACAAAGATCATGATTTTTTTTATCTTTACTATCTGCCTCTGTGTACAAATAATTTATTTTTAAAAATCTTTTTCTTCCATGCCCAAAATGTGTGGCTTTTAAAATCCAAACACCCATAAAGGTAACTTGATTAATTTGAGCTAGCCTTATTCCTTTGTCATCATTGAGTTGATATTATATATAGCTAATAATTCAGCTTCTGGAATATTAGTTATATATAATGATATGCTGGCATTCTGGTTGTCTGGATGGGGTGGAGAAAAGCGGAGGAAGCCATGGTATGTAGCATTTGCCAATTTCCATGGTGTAAATACTCCCACCATGGCCAATTTCAAGCTTTCATGCAAAATTAACCTGTTTGCAAAGTTCCTGGAAATTAACAAGCAGAACTTACATGAGCCAGAGCAAGTTGGCTCCAGCACAATATTGGATATAGGTTATTTTTCTAACACCTTAAGAATTTAGTGTAACTTAATTTATAAATTCTGAAACCAACATGATAACCTTTTTTCTTTCCTTAAAACAATTCATGAGGTGGTATAATATCCACAGATAATTTAATGTCAGGATTAGAAATAGTTCTTCCAAACGTTCAATTTTAGAATAATAAATTGGAAAATCCATTTCCCCATTTACTTTTTACAGAGAAAATTTCTGAATATAAAGAAAGAATACTTAATAGAATGTCTTTCTACACAATCTTAGGTAAAAATGGGCAATTTTAGAATATAGGAAAACATATACCTACTTCTCAAATAAGGGAGACAGCACTATTCACTGTTTATTAACAGACCCTTGTTAGTTTTTCTTAAGCTAATAAAAGGACATACCACTTTCTGGTTACCATGTAGTAGGCTTGCAATATGTAAGTGGCAGTAGGGTTATTTCAAGGAGTAGAGAAGGCTAGTTCAGATTGGGTGGTCAGGAAGGCCTCTCTGATATAAGGATTACATGACAATGAGATCCAACCATTGTCTTCTCTATTGCAATGATGAGGAAAAGCATTCTAAGTAGAAGTAAAAACAAGGACAAAGGTGTAGAGTTTGGAATGACCTTGATATATTCAAGGATCAGAAAGGAGACCTGTATGGTTGAAGCATACAGTGAGAAAGAACGAATAGGATGGGAGAATAAGATCACTGAGGTAGGCAGGGGATGGGTCTCATAGAACCTTGAAGGCTACTATAAGGAGTTTTATTTTATTCCAAAGGCCAGTGAAGGACTATAAGAAGGGGTATGATTTATAGACAATATAACAGACAAAAAGAATAAATTACATAAATTTACTTTAAAATGTTACTGAATTCATGGAGGTTTTCTGTTGTGGATTTCATCAATTAATGAATACTAAAAGCAAAATTGATTATCATGTTAATAAGAAAGTTTTATAATGGAAACTCTTGGGAACCACTGTCTCATAATGTTTACATTTATTTGGACTTTAAATCACTTACTCTTGGGCAACTCTTACATACTAGGAGAGAATGATGTCTCATCTCAATTTTAAGAACTATCTCCAGAGGCCTGAAGTGTGCCCATTCTCTACTTTCATTCATGTTTTAGATCAGTTTCCCCCTCAGTCAGGTCACAGGCAATAGTAAGCATGGCAAGAACAGCCTTTCCCAGAAATGTGAGCATTAACATCTGATCTCTTTGATTAAAAAAGACTTCCAGGTACTTTTAAAGACATAGTCAAAGCTATTAATTTATTGCTAAGAATGGAAATCATCTAAAGCAATTTGAAAATGTAGCACAAAACTTCCATACTAACATTTTTTGACTAAAAACATCACTCACTACATTTTTTTGCACTCAATGGTCAACTTTGGGGTCAAATGTCAGGAGAAACAATAAATTATTTTCTTTTTTTTTCTTTCCATTTAACATGTTCTTAAATTACACTTTAAAGTTTTAGGGTACATGTGCACAACATGCAGGTTACATATGTACACATGTGCCATGTTGGTGTGCTGCACACATTAACTCATCATTTACATTAGATGTATTTCCTAATGCTATCCCTCCCCCCTCCCCCACCCCATGACAGGCCCCGGTGTGTGATGTACCCCTTCCTGTGTCCAAGTGTTCTCATTGTTCAATTCCCACCTATGAGTGAGAACATGCAGTGTTTGGTTTTTTGTCCTTGCGGTATTTACTGAGAATGATGGTTTCCAGCTTCATCCATGTCCCTACAAAGGATATGAACTCATCATTTTTTATGGCTGCATAGTATTCCATGGCGTATATGTGCCACATTTTCTTCATCCAGTCTATCATTGTTGGACATTCAGGTTGGTTCCAAGTCTTTGCTATTGTGAATAGTGCCACAGTAAACATACATGTGCATGTGTCTTTATAGCAGCATGATTTATAATCCTTTGGGTATATACCCAGCAATGAGATGGCTGGGTCAAATGGTATTTCTAGTTCCAGATCCTTGAGGAATCACCACACTGTCTTCCACAATGTTTGAACTAGTTTACAGTCCCACCAACAGTGTAAAAGTGTTCCTATTTCTCCACATCCTCTGTTTATATGCTGGATTACGTTTATTGATTTGCGTATGTTGAACCAGCCTTGCATCCCAGGGATGAAGCCCACTTGATCATGGTGGATAAGCTTTTTGATGTGCTGCTGGATTCGGTTTGCCAGTCTTTTATTGAGGATTTCTGCATTGATGTTCATTAGGGATATTGGTCTAAAATTCTCTTTTTTTGTTGTGTCTCTGCCAGGCTTTGGTATCAGGATGATGCTGGCCTCATAAAATGAGTTAGGGAGGATACCCTCTTTTTATACTGATTGGAATAATTTCAGAAGGAACGGTACCAGCTCCTCCTTGTACCTCTGGTACAATTCGGCTGTGAATCCATCTGGTCCTGAACTTTTTTTGGTTGGTAAGCTATTAATTATTGCCTCAATTTCAGAGCCTGTTATTGAGCTATTCAGAGATTCAACTTCTTCCTGGTTTAGTCTTGGGAGGGTGTATACATAGGAATGTACCCCTATGCAATGTGCAGTAAAGAGCTCATGGCAGCCAGGTGTGGTGGCTCACATCTATAATCTCAGCACTTTGGGAGGCTGAGGTGGGCAGATGGCTTTGAGCTCAGGAGTTTGAAACCAACCTGGGCAACATGGCAAAACCCCATTTCTACAAAAAATACAAGAATTAGCCAGGCGTGGTGGTGTGCGCCTATAATCCCAGCTACTAGGGAGAGTGAGGCATGAGAGTGGCTTGAACCCAGGAGGCAGAGTTTGCAATGAACCGAGATTGTGCTACTGCACCCCAGCCTGGGTGACAGTGAGACCTTGTCTAATAAATAAATAAATAAATAAATAAATAAATAAATAAATAAAAGTTTGTGGTAGTTAATTATCTTATGCTGTCTGCTTTATATTTCCACCACAAAAGGCTAAGTAAAAAGCTCCTCCAGTGATTCAAATACACAGCCAGGGCTAAGATCAGGCTCTGCTCTGGGACTCTGAGAGATGATGAAGTTCCCAGCCCTGCCTGCCCACTGGAATCACCCGGAAACTTTGTTAAATGCAGGTACCTAGGGCCCCACCCCAGACCAACTAAATTAACACCTCTTCGGGGAGGGGCCTGACAGCAGCAGATCTTTAATAAGGCAATCAGGTGTGGCCGGTGCATGGACTACATTCTAGACCAACCTAAGCAGAGTGAAGTTCAGACTGTGGAGCCAGACGGACCTGGGTTCTAATCCTGACCCTGCTGTTTTCCAGCTGATGACCTTGGGAAAGTCCCTTCACTTCCAATCCTCAGATTTTATATCTGGAAAATGGGGGTAGTCTGTCCTACTGCTTGCTCGGCCTACCCCACGGGACTGCCAGGAGGGACAAGAGATATGGGGCCCATGGGACTGTGTTATAAGCTGGATTTTTCCAACCTAAGTCATGGAGGTGGTGTTGCTTTACAGGCTGCATAGAAAATGTTGCATTGCAGGCTGGTTGTTCATCTGAAGGAGTTGGTGCCTCCCTGCCCATTCCCACAGTCAGTGGGTGGGTTACCTGGGAATTACAAATCCACCTGCAGCCCAAGTCCTACCCACTGTGAAAGGCTGGCAGAGATGGGAGGAAGCGGTGAGGCACGGCTATCAAAAATTAATTTATTTTTTGGACAAACATTTTGGCAGGGCTTGCTTATAGGCCAGGATGAGGGTGGGGTGCTTTGGATGAAGCTACAAATGAGACAGCGAGGGCCCTGCCCCATTCAGCTTTCTGCCCTGGGGGAGATGGACATTAAGCAAACCATGGTGTGAAGAAATCGAGAACTATAATCAGTGAGAGCTGCCTCAAAGGAAAAAGGTCAGGGTGCAGAGAGAAAAGAAGGGGGTGGGGGTGGAGGGCAGCTTCTGTGTGAGGCAGTGTATAGCATGGGGTTAGCTGGCGTGGCTCAATCCCAGCTGTGCCATTTCCTAGTTGTGGGACCTTCAGTCAGTTCCTTGGTGGTGAAGATTAAATGAGATAAAACATGTTAAGTACTTAGAACAGCACCTCGCACAGAGTAACAGCTCAAGTAATGGTAATATAATTTGCAGTAGTAAAAATAATAATAGTAAAAACAGTGACAATGGCCTGTTTATGGACACATCAATTTGTACACCTTAAATATATTCCATTTTGTTTTTGAGACATGCTCTTGCTCTGTCACCCAGGCTAGAGTGCGGTGCTGTGATCCTAGATCACTGCAGCCTCAGCCTCCTGGATTCAAGTGATTCTCCTACCTCAGTCCCCTGAGTAGCTGCTACTACAGGTGCACACCACCATGCCCAGCTAATTTTTTAAATTTTTTATAGAGATGGGATTTCACTATATTGCCTGGGCTGGTCTCAAATTCCTAAGCTCAAGCAATCTGCCTGCCTTGGCCTCCCAAAGTGCTGGGATTACAGGAGTGAGCCACCATGCCTGGCCCATATTCCATTTTTATTTGTCAATATACATCAATAAAGCTGAGGGGGTTGGGGAAAAATCCCAATGGCTTCACAATAAAGCAAGTACTGTACCAGATGCTTTATATGTCAGAAGTATCTATGGCCCCACACACAGGTCAGCTGTTTATAAATAAAGTTTTATTGGAATAGTCACACCCATTCATTTACATATTATAAACGAATATGGCTGCTTTTGAGCTACACAGCAGAGTTGGGTGTTGCCATAGAAACTGTACAGGCTGCAAAGTGTAAAGTA